>NC_092169.1:36212500-36445000 GCF_045791955.1 Oncorhynchus clarkii lewisi | reverse complement strand
TGGACTCTACACACGCACTGGACTCTACACACGCACTGGACTCTACACACGCACTGGACTCTACACACGCACTGGACTCTACTCACACACTAGACTCTACTCACACACAAGACTGTACTCACACACTGGACTTCACACACACATACACGCACTGGACTCTACACACAAACTGGACTCCACACACAAACTGGACTCCACACAAAACTGGACACCACACACACACACTGGACTCCACACACACACACTGGACTCTACACACGTACTGGACTCTACACACACACACACACACACACACACACACTGGACTCCACACACAAACTGGACCCAACACACACTGGAATCCACACACACACACACACACACTGGACTCCACTCACACTGGACTCCACTCACACACTGGACTCTACTCACACACTGGACTCTACTCACGCACGTGACTCTAAACACGCACTGGACTCTACACACGCACTGGACACTACACACGCACTGGACTCTACTCACACACTGGACTGTACTCACACACTGGACTGTACTCACACACTGGCCTCTACACACGCACTGGACTCTACACACGCACTGGACTCTACACACGCACTGGATTCTACACACGCACTGGACTCTACTCACACACTAGACTCTACTCACACACTGGACTCTACACACGCACTGGACTCTACACACGCACTGGACTCTACACACGCACTGGACTCTACTCACACACCAGACTCTACACACACACTGGACTCTACACACGCACTGGAATCAACACACCTACACATTGGACTTTACACACCCACACACTGGACTCCACACACACACACACACACACACACACACACACACACACACACACACACACACACACACACACACACACACACACACGCACTGGTCTCTACACACACGCACTGGACTCTACACACAAACTGGACTCCACACACAAACTGGACTCCACACACAAACTGGACACCACACACACACACTGGACTCCACACACACACACTGGACTCTACACACGCACTGGACTCTACACACACACACACACACACACACTGGACTCCACACACAAACTGGACCCAACACACACTGGAATCCACACACACACACACACTGGACTCCACTCACACTGGACTCCACTCACACACTGGACTCTACTCACACACTGGACTCTACTCACGCATGGGACTCTACACACGCACTGGACTCTACACACGCACTGGACTCTACTCACACACTGGACTGTACTCACACACTGGACTGTACACACGCACTGGACTCTACACACGCACTGGACTCTACACACGCACTGGACTCTACACACGCACTGGATTCTACACACGCACTGGACTCTACTCACACACTAGACTCTACACACACACTGGACTCCACACACACACACACACACACACACACACACACACACACACACACACACACACACACACACACACACACACACACACAGACGCACTGGACTCTACACACACGCACTGGACTCTACACACACACTGGACTCCACACACACACTGGACTCCACACACACACTGGTCTCCACACACACACACACACTGGACTCTACACACAAACTGGACTCCACACACAAACTGGACTCCACACACAAACTGGACTCTACACACACACATTGGACTCCACACACACACACTGGACTCTACACACGCACTGGACTCTACACACACACACACACACACACACACAAACTGGACTCCACACACACACTGGAATCCACACACACACACACACACACACACTGGAATCCACACACACACACACTGGACTCCACTCACACTGGACTCCACTCACACACTGGACACTACTCACACAGTGGACTCTACTCATGCACTGGACTCTACACACGCACTGGACTCTACACACGCACTGGACTCTACACACGCACTAGACTCTACACACACACTGGATTCTTCACACACACACACTGGACTCCACACACACACTGGACTCTACTCTCACACACACACACTGGACTCTACACACACTGGACTCCACACACACACTGGACTCCACACACACACACACTGGACTCTACACAAACTGGACTCTACACACGCACTGGACTCTACTCACACACACTGGACTCTACAAACACATACACTGGACTCCACACACACACACACTGGACTCTACACACACTGGACTCCACACACACGCACTGGACTCCACATACACGCACTGGACTCTACTCACACACACACACTGGACTCTACACACACTGGACTCCACACACACACACACACACAGGACTCTACACACACACACAGGACTCTACACACACACACTGGACTCCACACACACACTGGACTCTACTCACACACACACACTGGACTCTACACACACTGGACTCCACACACACACACACACACTGGACTCCACACACACACACACACACACACACACACACACACACACACACACACACACACGCACGCACTGGACTCTACACACGCACTGGACTCTACACACACACTGGAATCTACACACCCACACACTGCTCCACACACACACACACACTGGACTCCACACACAAACTGGACTCCACACACACACACACACACTGGACTCCACACACACACACTGGACTCTACACACGCACTGGACTCTACACACACACACACACTGGACTCTACACACGCACTGGACTCTACACACGCACTGGACTCTACACACACACACACACTGGACTCTACACACACTGGACTCTACACACACGCACACAGGACTCTACACACACACACACTGGACTCCACTCACACACTAGACTCTACTCACACACTGGATGTACTCACACACTGGACTCTACACACGCACTGGACTCTACACACGCACTGGACTCTACACACGCACTGGACTCTACTCACACACTAGACTCTACACACACACTGGACTCCACACACACACACACACACACACACAAACACACACACACACACACACGCACTGGACTCTACATACGCACTGGACTCTACACACGCACTGGACTCTACACACGCACTGGACTCTACACATGCACTGGAATCAACACACCCACACATTGGACTTTACACACCCACACACTGGACTCCACACACACACACACACACACACACACACACACACACACACACACACACACAGACGCACTGGACTCTACACACACACGCACTGGACTCTACACACACACTGGACTCCACACACACACTGGACTCCACACACACACTGGTCTCCACACACACACACACTGGACTCTACACACAAACTGGACTCCACACACAAACTGGACTCCACACACAAACTGGACTCTACACTCACGCACTGGACTCTACACACACACACACACACACACACACTGGACTCCACACACAAACTGGACTCCACACACACACTGGAATCCACACACACACACACACACACACACACACTGGAATCCACACACACACGCACTGGACTCTACACACACACTGGACTCCACACACACACTGGACTCCACACACACACTGGTCTCCACACACACACACACTGGACTCTACACACAAACTGGACTCCACACACAAACTGGACTCCACACACAAACTGGACTCTACACTCACACACTGGACTCCACACACACACACTGGACTCTACACACGCACTGGACTCTACACACACACACACACACACACACACTGGACTCCACACACAAACTGGACTCTACACACACACTGGATTCTTCACACGGTCACACTGGACTCCACACACACACTGGAATCCACACACACACACACACACACACACACGCTGGAATCCACACACACACACACTGGACTCCACTCACACTGGACTCCACTCACACACTGGACTCTACTCACACACTGGACTCTACTCACGCACTGGACTCTACACACGCACTGGACTCTACACACACACTGGACTCTACACACGCACTAGACTCTACACACGCACTAGACTCTACACACACACTGGACTCCACACACACACTGGACTCTACTCTCACACACACACACACACTGGACTCTACACACACTGGACTCCACACACGCACTGGACTCTACACACGCACTAGACTCTACACACACACTGGATTCTTCACACACACACACTGGACTCCACACACACACTGGACTCTACTCTCACACACACACACACACACACACTGGACTCTACACACACTGGACTCCACACACGCACTGGACTCCACACACACACACACACACACACACTGGACTCTACACACGCACTGGACTCTACACACGCACTGGACTCTACACACGCACTGGACTCTACTCACACACTAGACTCTACTCACACACAAGACTGTATTCACACACTGGACTTCACACACACATACACGCACTGGACTCTACACACAAACTGGACTCCACACACAAACTGGACTCCACACAAAACTGGACACCACACACACACACTGGACTCCACACACACACACTGGACTCTACACACGTACTGGACTCTACACACACACACACACACACACACACTGGACTCCACACACAAACTGGACCCAACACACACTGGAATCCACACACACACACACACACTGGACTCCACTCACACTGGACTCCACTCACACACTGGACTCTACTCACACACTGGACTCTACTCACGCACGTGACTCTAAACACGCACTGGACTCTACACACGCACTGGACACTACACACGCACTGGACTCTACTCACACACTGGACTGTACTCACACACTGGACTGTACTCACACACTGGCCTCTACACACGCACTGGACTCTACACACGCACTGGACTCTACACACGCACTGGATTCTACACACGCACTGGACTCTACTCACACACTAGACTCTACTCACACACTGGACTCTACACACGCACTGGACTCTACACACGCACTGGACTCTACACACGCACTGGACTCTACTCACACACCAGACTCTACACACACACTGGACTCTACACACGCACTGGAATCAACACACCCACACATTGGACTTTACACACCCACACACTGGACTCCACACACACACACACACACACACACACACACACACACACACACACACACACACACACACACACACACACACACACACACACACACACACGCACTGGACTCTACACACACGCACTGGACTCTACACACAAACTGGACTCCACACACAAACTGGACTCCACACACAAACTGGACACCACACACACACACTGGACTCCACACACACACACTGGACTCTACACACGCACTGGACTCTACACACACACACACACACACACTGGACTCCACACACAAACTGGACCCAACACACACTGGAATCCACACACACACACACACTGGACTCCACTCACACTGGACTCCACTCACACACTGGACTCTACTCACACACTGGACTCTACTCACGCATGGGACTCTACACACGCACTGGACTCTACACACGCACTGGACTCTACTCACACACTGGACTGTACTCACACACTGGACTGTACACATGCACTGGACTCTACACACGCACTGGACTCTACACACGCACTGGACTCTACACACGCACTGGATTCTACACACGCACTGGACTCTACTCACACACTAGACTCTACACACACACTGGACTCCACACACACACACACACACACACACACACACACACACACACACACACACACACACACACACGCACTAGACTCTACATACGCACTGGACTCTACACACGCACTGGACTCTACACACGCACTGGACTCTACACACGCACTGGAATCAACACACCCACACATTGGACTTTACACACCCACACACTGGACTCCACACACACACACACACACACACACACACACACACACACACACACACACACACACACAGACGCACTGGACTCTACACACACGCACTGGACTCTACACACACACTGGACTCCACACACACACTGGACTCCACACACACACTGGTCTCCACACACACACACACTGGACTCTACACACAAACTGGACTCCACACACAAACTGGACTCCACACACACACTGGACTCCACACACACACACTGGACTCTACACACGCACTGGACTCTACACACACACACACACACACACACAAACTGGACTCCACACACACACTGGAATCCACACACACACACACACACACACTGGAATCCACACACACACACACTGGACTCCACTCACACTGGACTCCACTCACACACTGGACTCTACTCACACACTGGACTCTACTCACGCACTGGACTCTACACACGCACTGGACTCTACACACGCACTGGACTCTACACACGCACTGGACTCTACACACGCACTGGACTCTACACACGCACTAGACTCTACACACACACTGGACTCCACACACACACTGGACTCTACTCTCACACACACACACACACACACTGGACTCTACACACACTGGACTCCACACACGCACTGGACTCTACACACGCACTAGACTCTACACACACACTGGATTCTTCACACACACACACTGGACTCCACACACACACTGGACTCTACTCTCACACACACACACACACACACACTGGACTCTACACACACTGGACTCCACACACGCACTGGACTCCACACACACACACACACACACACTGGACTCTACACACGCACTGGACTCTACACACGCACTGGACTCTACACACGCACTGGACTCTACACACGCACTGGACTCTACTCACACACTAGACTCTACTCACACACAAGACTGTACTCACACACTGGACTTCACACACACATACACGCACTGGACTCTACACACAAACTGGACTCCACACACAAACTGGACTCCACACACAAACTGGACACCACACACACACACTGGACTCCACACACACACACTGGACTCTACACACGTACTGGACTCTACACACACACACACACACACACACACACACACTGGACTCCACACACAAACTGGACCCAACACACACTGGAATCCACACACACACACACACTGGACTCCACTCACACTGGACTCCACTCACACACTGGACTCTACTCACACACTGGACTCTACTCACGCACGGGACTCTAAACACGCACTGGACTCTACACACGCACTGGACACTACACACGCACTGGACTCTACTCACACACTGGACTGTACTCACACACTGGACTGTACTCACACACTGGCCTATACACACGCACTGGACTCTACACACGCACTGGACTCTACACACGCACTGGATTCTACACACGCACTGGACTCTACTCACACACTAGACTCTACTCACACACTGGACTCTACACACGCACTGGACTCTACACACGCACTGGACTCTACTCACACACCAGACTCTACACACACACTGGACTCTACACACGCACTGGAATCAACACACCCACACATTGGACTTTACACACCCACACACTGGACTCCACACACACACACACACACACACACACACACACACACACACACACACACACACACACACACACACACACACACACACACACACACACACACACACGCACTGGACTCTACACACACGCACTGGACTCTACAAACAAACTGGACTCCACACACAAACTGGACTCCACACACAAACTGGACACCACACACACACACTGGACTCTACACACACACACACACACACTGGACTCCACACACAAACTGGACCCAACACACACTGGAATCCACACACACACACACACTGGACTCCACTCACACTGGACCCTACTCACACACTGGACTCTACTCACACACTGGACTCTACTAACGCATGGGACTCTACACACGCACTGGACTCTACACACGCACTGGACTCTACTCACACACTAGACTCTACTCACACACTGGACTGTACTCACACACTGGACTCTACACACGCACTGGACTCTACACACGCACTGGACTCTACACACGCACTGGATTCTACACACGCACTGGACTCTACTCACACACTAGACTCTACACACACACTGGACTCCACACACACACACACACACACACACACACACACACACACACACACACACACACACACACACACACACACACACACACACGCACTAGACTCTACATACGCACTGGACTCTACACACGCACTGGACTCTACACACGCACTGGACTCTACACACGCACTGGAATCAACACACCCCAACATTGGACTTTACACACCCACACACTGGACTCCACACACACACACACACACACACACACACACACACACACACACACACACACACACACACACACACACACACAGACGCACTGGACTCTACACACACGCACTGGACTCTACACACACACTGGACTCCACACACACACTGGACTCCACACACACACTGGTCTCCACACACATACACACTGGACTCTACACACAAACTGGACTCCACACACAAACTGGACTCCACACACAAACTGGACTCTACACACACACACTGGACTCCACACACACACACTGGACTCTACACACGCACTGGACTCTACACACGCACTGGACTCTACACACGCACTAGACTCTAAACACACACTGGATTCTTCACACACACACACTGGACTCCACACACACACTGGACTCTACTCTCACACACACACACTGGACTCTACACACACTGGACTCCACACACACACTGGACTCCACACACACACACACTGGACTCTACACGCACTGGACTCTACACACGCACTGGACTCTACACACGCACTGGATTCTACACACGCACTGGACTCTACTCACACACTAGACTCTACACACACACTGAACTCCACACACACACACACACACACACACACACACACACACACACACACACACACACGCACTAGACTCTACATACGCACTGGACTCTACACACGCACTGGACTCTACACACGCACTGGACTCTACACACGCACTGGAATCAACACACCCACACATTGGACTTTACACACCCACACACTGGACTCCACACACACACACACACACACACACACACACACACACACACACACACACACACACACACACACACACACACACACACACACAGACGCACTGGACTCTACACACACGCACTGGACTCTACACACACACTGGACTCCACACACACACTGGACTCCACACACACACTGGTCTCCACACACACACACACACTGGACTCTACACACAAACTGGACTCCACACACAAACTGGACTCCACACACAAACTGGACTCTACACACACACACTGGACTCCACACACACACACTGGACTCTACACACGCACTGGACTCTACACACACACACACACACACACACTGGAATCCACACACACACACACTGGACTCCACTCACACTGGACTCCACTCACACACTGGACACTACTCACACAGTGGACTCTACTCATGCACTGGACTCTACACACGCACTGGACTCTACACACGCACTGGACTCTACACACGCACTAGACTCTAAACACACACTGGATTCTTCACACACACACACTGGACTCCACACACACACTGGACTCTACTCTCACACACACACACTGGACTCTACACACACTGGACTCCACACACACACTGGACTCCACACACACACTGGACTCCACACACACACACACTGGACTCTACACAAACTGGACTCTACACACGCACTGGACTCTACACACGCACTGGATTCTACACACGCACTGGACTCTACTCACACACTAGACTCTACTCACACACTGGACTCTACACACGCACTGGACTCTACACACGCACTGGACTCTACACACGCACTGGACTCTACTCACACACCAGACTCTACACACACACTGTACTCTACACACGCACTGGAATCAACACACCCACACATTGGACTTTACACACCCACACACTGGACTCCACACACACACACACACACACACACACACACACACACACACACACACACACACACACACACACACACACACACACACACGCACTGGACTCTACACACACGCACTGGACTCTACACACAAACTGGACTCCACACACAAACTGGACTCCACACACAAACTGGACACCACACACACACACTGGACTCCACACACACACACTGGACTCTACACACGCACTGGACTCTACACACACACACACACACACACACTGGACTCCACACACAAACTGGACCCAACACACACTGGAATCCACACACACACACACACTGGACTCCACTCACACTGGACTCCACTCACACACTGGACTCTACTCACACACTGGACTCTACTCACGCATGGGACTCTACACACGCACTGGACTCTACACACGCACTGGACTCTACTCACACACTGGACTGTACTCACACACTGGACTGTACACACGCACTGGACTCTACACACGCACTGGACTCTACACACGCACTGGACTCTACACACGCACTGGATTCTACACACGCACTGGACTCTACTCACACACTAGACTCTACACACACACTGGACTCCACACACACACACACACACACACACACACACACACACACACACACACACACACACACACACACACACACACACACACACACACACACACACACGCACTAGACTCTACATACGCACTGGACTCTACACACGCACTGGACTCTACACACGCACTGGACTCTACACACGCACTGGAATCAACACACCCACACATTGGACTTTACACACCCACACACTGGACTCCACACACACACACACACACACACACACACACACACACACACACACACACAGACGCACTGGACTCTACACACACGCACTGGACTCTACACACACACTGGACTCCACACACACACTGGACTCCACACACACACTGGTCTCCACACACACACACACTGGACTCTACACACAAACTGGACTCCACACACAAACTGGACTCTACACACAAACTGGACTCTACACACACACACTGGACTCCACACACACACACTGGACTCTACACACGCACTGGACTCTACACACACACACACACACACACACACACAAACTGGACTCCACACACACACTGGAATCCACACACACACACACACACACACACTGGAATCCACACACACACACACTGGACTCCACTCACACTGGACTCCACTCACACACTGGACACTACTCACACAGTGGACTCTACTCATGCACTGGACTCTACACACGCACTGGACTCTACACACGCACTAGACTCTAAACACACACTGGATTCTTCACACACACACACTGGACTCCACACACACACTGGACTCTACACACACGCACACAGGACTCTACACACACACACACTGGACTCCACACACACACTGGACTCTACTCACACACACACAAACACACACACACACACACACACACACACACTGGACTCTACACACACACTGGACTCTACACACACACACTGGACTCTACACACACACTGGACTCTACACACACACTGGACTCTACACACACACTGGATTCTAAACACATTGGACTCGACACACACTGGACTCTACACACACTGGACTCTACACACACACTCACATATACAGTACTTACATATACAGTACTTACATACCTTAAGGGAACATTTCGGCATTTCGTGTATGATCAGTGAGAAAGTCCATATTGCAAATGTACGGTCCCTTACTAGACGTCCGAAATCGTTTGTAAAATTCGGGCCGTGCGGTAGGGCCAGACCTACCGGGAAGTCATCAAATGAACTTTGTCGGACATTCGGTTTCCGTTTTATAAAATAAACAAGTTTTTGACCGTTTTTCCGCTATCCCGGAATTTCCCACAAGAGGGCATACGGAATCATATGGCAATTTGGCAAAACATCACGAATCACGACGGGGCCTTATCTCGAAAACGGAAAATATTTCGAAGCCGAAACTTGGTGAGCGTAGGTTTGGCATAATGGGCAGTTGGCCCCGAACAAGATGGCGTCTAGGCCTCGACGGTTTTTGAGTTATGGCCGTTTTTCTGGGATTAAAGGTCCTAAATGGAAATAGAGAAATTATTTTTCCACTTCAGGTCAAAGTCAAGGAGCCTCCGGTGTCAATAAAAAAAGAACCAGACATTTATCTATCGTCATTTAAGAGAAACGGAACAATGACAACTTGGCGATGGTCACAAATAGGCGCTTTTTTTTTTCAACGGTTACAGATCCAGTTGCAGGGTGTTCATACGAATCTTTTTAAAGTGTGCTGCGGAGCTCTGCGAGATTTCTGTGATTTTCTATGATTTTCTGAAATAACACACACATACTAAACCCTCCGTAAATAACTCAGTTGTTAACGTAAAGACTTAAAACTCAGGATTCTGTAACAGCATACCCCAATGAGGATATGTGGTGATTTATAGCTTCCTGTGCCAACCGGAAGTGCCATAATTGGTGTCTCAGGGGCTGTTTCAAAGGGTTAAAAAAGTCTGATCTGTCCAAAACTTCATATATGTGATTAGGCAACCCCCATGAACTGTAAATCAGTCATTTTTCCCCAAAAAATTCAAAGGAAAAAAAAATCACACTAAAACACAACTTGAATGGAGGGACGTATTGGGGTGCGTAGAGACAGACAGTGGCTGCAATAGTTAGCTTTGTTCGAGCTAAAAAAGAACCGTCAGACCTAGAGTTCCGAAACTTTAGAAACCTGTTCTAGACCTCCGGTCGATGGTGCGTGGTGAGTTACGTGGCTCTAGACGGTTCTCGGACCGAGAAACAGCCTCGTACATTTGCAATACCTTCAATTCATTTTGACCATTACGAAAATGACGACGTTTAGAAAAGTCTCAGAGACGCAAGGCTAGGTGCATTGAAACCGGCTCGGCCCATAGAGACAGACCCCAACGTTTCTGTCCGATAGCTCGTTCAAGGACCCCGTAGCAAGGCATGGAAAAAAGTGGATTTTCAGCACCAATTAGGGTTTTTCTCGGACACCAAATGACCTATCGAGCCGAAACTCGGGATTCGGGGTCGCCTCACATAGGACTTCACATAATGTCCGAACTGGACCCGCAGCTAGAACGTAACTATGTGTTTTACCTTTTTATTATGTTTTAAACTAAAGGCGCTGTGAATTATGGGACTGCTCTGACATATGTGATAGTTGGCTTCTAAATGAGTAGTAAAAAGTGGGTTTGGTGTCATAATGACATCTAATTGACTGATGGACACTGACTTGCTAGTTGACTTTTGTGCATTTGCAATATGTTTAAACGGAGAGGGACCATCACCAAAATGGCATTCTGAAATCAACACAAAAAATGGCATCACCATAGTCTCCAGACTGTGCTGAGTTCAACGAGCTATCCCGCTTGACCGTAGCTCGCTCGGTCTAAGCGCAACGACCATTAGAAAAGTAGGCCCAAAATGAAGCCTGCCCCACAATGTCATTTGCTTTTGAGTGACAGTGAGAGAACCGTTAGGGTGAGAAGAAAAATTCCACCACATGAATGTTCCTAAGGTCCTCCCGATCTGTACAAGCCTAACCTTGACCGTGTGGCATTAACCCTTAAGAGTAAAACAGTGTTTTTTGATCTCACAGATTACAGTGTCATCTCTCCCCATAGGAATACATTGCCTGCACCCCTAATTTCAACCTGAAGTCTATATGGGTTATGAATGCCGTATGAACCTGTCTTCGGTACCAGTCCATCAGGCCACTATGAGGTCTACCTGTGTTGATTCTGAGCTTCCTGGACCAACCGGAAGTGGTTAAAATGCCCCTAAAAGTGTTTACCCATACCCTGCCTGCAGTTTGACAGACATAGTGCATTCAACCCTGTGTAAATCAGTCAGTTCTTAACGTAAGGACTTAAAACTCAGGATTCTGTAACAGCATACCCCAATGGGGATATGTGTTGATTTATAGCTTCCTGTGCCAACCGGAAGTGCCATAACTGGTGTCTCAGGGGCTGTTTCGAGGGGTTAAAAAAGTCTGATCTTTCCAAAACTTCATATGTGTGATTAGGCAACCCCCATGAACTGTAAATCAGTCATTTTTCCAAAAAAAAATCAAAGGAAAAAAAAATCACACTAAAACACACCTTGGATGGAGGGACGTATTGGGGTGCGTAGAGACAGACAGTGGCTGCAATAGTTAGCTTTGTTCGAGCTAAAAAAGAACCGTCAGACCTAGAGTTCCGAAACTTTAGAAACCTGTTCTAGACCTCCGGTTGATGGTGCGTGGTGAGTTACGTGGCTCTAGACGGTTCTCGGACCGAGAAACAGCCTCGTACATTTGCAATACCTTCAATTCATTTTGACCATTACGAAAATGACGACGTTTAGAAAAGTCTCAGAGACGCAAGGCTAGGTGCATTGAAACCGGCTCGGCCCATAGAGACGGACCCCGACGTGTCTGTCCGATAGCTCGTTCAAGGACCCCGTAGCAAGGCATGGAAAAAAGTGGATTTTCAGCACCAATTAGGGTTTTTCTCGGACACCAAATGACCTATCGAGCCGAAACTCGGGATTCGGGGTCGCCTCACATAGGCCTTCACATAATGTCCGAACTGGACCCGCAGCTAGAACGTAACTATGTGTTTTACCTTTTTATTATGTTTTAAACCGAAGGCGCTGTGAATTATGGGCCTGCTCTGACATATGTGATAGTTGGCTTCTAAATGAGTAGGAAAAAGTGGGTTTGGTGTCAATTGATATCCGTTTGGTGTCATAATGACATCTAATTGATTGATGGACACTGACTTGCTAGTTGACTTTTGTGCATTTGCAATATGTTTAAACGGAGAGGGACCATCACCAAAATGGCATTCTGAAATCAACACAAAAAATGGCATCACCATAGTCTCCAGACTGTGCTGAGTTCAACGAGCTATCCCGCTTGACCGTAGCTCGCTCGGTCTAAGCGCAACGACCATTAGAAAAGTAGGCCCAAAATGAAGCCTGCCCCACAATGTAATTTGCTTTTGAGTGACAGTGAGAGAACCGTTTAGGTGAGAAGAAAAATTCCACCACATGAATGTTCCTAAGGTCCTCCCGATCCGTGCAAGCCTAACCTTGACCATGTGGCATTAACCCTTAACAGTAAAACAGTGTTTTTTGATCTCACAGATTACAGTGTCATCTCTCCCCATAGGAATACATTGCCTGCACCCCTAATTTCAACCTGAAGTCTATATGGGTTATGAATGCCGTATGAACCTGTCTTCGGTACCGGTCCATCTGGCCACTATGAGGTCTACCTGTGTTGATTCTGAGCTTCCTGGACCAACCGGAAGTGGTTAAAATGCCCCTAAAAGTGTTTACCCATACCCTGCCTGCAGTTTGACAGACATAGTGCATTCAACCCTGTGTAAATCAGTCAATTCTTAACGTAAGGACTTAAAACTCAGGATTCTGTAACAGCATACCCCAATGAGCATATGTGTTGATTTGTAGCTTCCTGTGCCAACCGGAAGTGCCATAATTGGTGTCTCAGGGGCTGTTTTGAAGGGTTAAAAAAGTCAGATCTGTCCAAAACTTCATATGTGTGATTAGGCAACCCCCATGAACTGTAAATCAGTCATTTTTCCCCAAAAAATTCAAAGGAAAAAAAAATCACACTAAAACACAACTTGAATGGAGGGACGTATTGGGGTGCGTAGAGACAGACAGTGGCTGCAATAGTTAGCTTTGTTGGAGCTAAAAAAGAACCGTCAGACCTAGAGTTCCGAAACTTTAGAAACCTGTTCTAGACCTCCGGTCGATGGTGCGTGGTGAGTTACGTGGCTCTAGAAGGTTCTCGGACCGAGAAACAGCCTCGTACATTTGCAATACCTTCAATTCATTTTGACCATCACGAAAATGACGACGTTTAGAAAAGTCTCAGAGACGCAAGGCTAGGTGCATTGAAACCGGCTCGGCCCATAGAGACGGACCCCGACGTTTCTGTCCGATAGCTCGTTCAAGGACCCCGTAGCAAGTCATGGAAAATAGTGGATTTCCATCACCAATTAGGGTTTTTCTCGGACACCAAATGACCTATCGAGCCGAAACTTGGGATTCGGGGTCGCCTCAGCTAGGCCAACACATAACATAAGAAATGGACCCGCAGCTAGAACGTAACTACGTGTTTTATGGTTTTTTTTATGGTTTGAACCCAAGGCGTTGTGAATTTTGGGCCAGCTCTGAAGTATGTAATAGTTGGCTACTAAACGAGTTGGAAAAAGTGGGTTTGGTGTCAGTTTGTATCAGTTTGGTGTCAGAATGATATCTAATTGACTGATGGACTCTTGTCCACTTGACTCTTGTACATTTGCAATATGTTTAAACAGTGAGGTACCATCACCAAAAGCGACATTCTGAAATCAACCCTAACGAGCGATTGAGATGAACCAGAATCACTGCAAAGCCATCCCGAGTTCATCGGGCCAGTCAATTTCACATTCCTGCAGGATTTTTATAGCATGACCAATTCGTGATGGTGCCGGCCCATTGAAACATATTGCAAATGCACAGTGACTTTGAAAAAGTAAGGAAACATAAACAAAAAAAATCAAACTTTTTTTTTTTTGGGTGACCAGTTGCACGTGCATTTGCAATATGATTCTATAGTGAAAAAACATATTGCAAATGCACAGTGACTTTGAAAAAGTAAGGAAACATAAACAAAAAAAATCTAAAAATTTTTTGGGGGGATGACCAGTTGCATGTGCATTTGCAATATGATTCTATAGTGAAAAAACATATTGCAAATGCACAGTGACTTTGAAAAAGTAAGGAAAAATAAACAAAAAAAATCTAAATTTTTTTTTGGGGGATGACCAGTTGCACGTGCATTTGCAATATGATTCTATAGTGAAAAAACATATTGCAAATGCACAGTGACTTTGAAAAAGTAAGGAAACATAAACAAAAAAAATCCAAAATGTTTATTTTTGGGTGACCAGTTGCACGTGCATTTGCAATATGATTCTATAGTGAAAAAACATATTGCAAATGCACAGTGACTTTGAAAAAGTAAGGAAACATAAACAAAAAAAATCTAAAATTTTTTGGGGGGGATGACCAGTTGCATGTGCATTTGCAATATGATTCTATAGTGAAAAAACATATTGCAAATGCACAGTGACTTTGAAAAAGTAAGGAAAAATAAACAAAAAAAATCTAATTTTTTTGGGGGGGGATGACCAGTTGCACGTGCATTTGCAATATGATTCTATAGTGAAAAAACATATTGCAAATGCACAGTGACTTTGAAAAAGTAAGGAAACATAAACAAAAAAAATCCAAAATTTTTTTTGGGGGGTGACCAGTTGTACGTGCATTTGCAATATGATTCTATAGTGAAAAAACATATTGCAAATGCACAGTGACTTTGAAAAAGTAAGGAAACATAAACAAAAAAAATCTAAAAATTTTTTTGGGGGATGACCAGTTGCATGTGCATTTGCAATATGATTCTATAGTGAATAAACATATTGCAAATGCACAGTGACTTTGAAAAAGTAAGGAAAAATAAACAAAAAAAATCTAAAAATTTTTTTGGGGGATGACCAGTTGCACGTGCGTTTGCAATATGATTCTATAGTGATAAAACATATTGCAAATGCACAGTGACTTTGAAAAAGTAAGGAAACATAAACACAAAAAATCCAAAATTTTTATTTTTGGGTGACCAGTTGCACGTGCATTTGCAATATGATTCTATAGTGAAAAAACATATTGCAAATGCACAGTGACTTTGAAAAAGTAAGGAAACATAAACAAAAAAAATCCAAAATTTTTTTGGGGGGGTGACCAGTTGTACGTGCATTTGCAATATGATTCTATAGTGAAAAAACATATTGCAAATGCACAGTGACTTTGAAAAAGTAAGGAAACAAAAAAAATCCAAAATTTTTATTTTTGGGTGACCAGTTGCACGTGCATTTGCAATATGATTCTATAGTGAAAAAACATATTGCAAATGCACAGTGACTTTGAAAAAGTAAGGAAACATAAACAAAAAAAAATCTAAAATTTTTTGGGGGGGATGACCAGTTGCATGTGCATTTGCAATATGATTCTATAGTGAAAAAACATATTGCAAATGCACAGTGACTTTGAAAAAGTAAGGAAAAATAAACAAAAAAAATCTAAAAATTTTTTGGGGGGATGACCAGTTGCACGTGCATTTGCAATATGATTCTATAGTGAAAAAACATATTGCAAATGCACAGTGACTTTGAAAAAGTAAGGAAACATAAACAAAAAAAATCCAAAATTTTTATTTTTGGGTGACCAGTTGCACGTGCATTTGCAATATGATTCTATAGTGAAAAAACATATTGCAAATGCACAGTGACTTTGAAAAAGTAAGGAAACATAAACAAAAAAAATCAAAAACATTTTTGGGGGGTGACCAGTTGCACGTGCATTTGCAATATGATTCTATAGTGAAAAAACATATTGCAAATGCACAGTGACTTTGAAAAAGTAAGGAAACATAAACAAAAAAAATCTAAAAAAATTTTTGGGGGATGACCAGTTGCATGTGCATTTGCAATATGATTCTATAGTGAAAAAACATATTGCAAATGCACAGTGACTTTGAAAAAGTAAGGAAACATAAACAAAAAAAATCCAAAATTTTTATTTTTGGGTGACCAGTTGCACGTGCATTTGCAATATGATTCTATAGTGAAAAAACATATTGCAAATGCACAGTGACTTTGAAAAAGTAAGGAAACATAAACAAAAAAAATCAAAAACATTTTTGGGGGGTGACCAGTTGCACGTGCATTTGCAATATGATTCTATAGTGAAAAAACATATTGCAAATGCACAGTGACTTTGAAAAAGTAAGGAAACATAAACAAAAAAAATCCAAAATTTTTATTTTTGGGTGACCAGTTGCACGTGCATTTGCAATATGATTCTATAGTGAAAAAACATATTGCAAATGCACAGTGACTTTGAAAAAGTAAGGAAACATAAACAAAAAAAATCAAATTTTTTTTTGGGGGGTGACCAGTTGCACGTGCATTTGCAATATGATTCTATAGTGAAAAAACATATTGCAAATGCACAGTGACTTTGAAAAAGTAAGGAAACATAAACAAAAAAAATCCAAATTTTTTTTGGGGGGGTGACCAGTTGTACGTGCATTTGCAATATGATTCTATAGTGAAAAAACATATTGCAAATGCACAGTGACTTTGAAAAAGTAAGGAAACATAAACAAAAAAAATCCAAAATTTTTATTTTTGGGTGACCAGTTGCACGTGCATTTGCAATATGATTCTATAGTGAAAAAAACATATTGCAAATGCACAGTGACTTTGAAAAAGTAAGGAAACATAAACAAAAAAAATCTAAATTTTTTTGGGGGGGATGACCAGTTGCATGTGCATTTGCAATATGATTCTATAGTGAAAAAACATATTGCAAATGCACAGTGACTTTGAAAAAGTAAGGAAAAATAAACAAAAAAAATCTAAAATTTTTTTTGGGGGATGACCAGTTGCACGTGCATTTGCAATATGATTCTATAGTGAAAAAACATATTGCAAATGCACAGTGACTTTGAAAAAGTAAGGAAACATAAACAAAAAAAATCCAAAATTTTTTTTGGGGGGTGACCAGTTGTACGTGCATTTGCAATATGATTCTATAGTGAAAAAACATATTGCAAATGCACAGTGACTTTGAAAAAGTAAGGAAACATAAACAAAAAAAATCAAAAATTTTTTTGGGGGGTGACCAGTTGCACGTGCATTTGCAATATGATTCTATAGTGAAAAAACATATTGCAAATGCACAGTGACTTTGAAAAAGTAAGGAAACATAAACAAAAAAAATCTAAAATTTTTTTGGGGGGATGACCAGTTGCATGTGCATTTGCAATATGATTCTATAGTGAAAAAACATATTGCAAATGCACAGTGACTTTGAAAAAGTAAGGAAAAATAAACAAAAAAAATCTAAAAATTTTTTGGGGGGATGACCAGTTGCACGTGCATTTGCAATATGATTCTATAGTGAAAAAACATATTGCAAATGCACAGTGACTTTGAAAAAGTAAGGAAACATAAACAAAAAAATCTAAAAAAATTTTTGGGGGATGACCAGTTGCACGTGCATTTGCAATATGATTCTATAGTGAAAAAACATATTGCAAATGCACAGTGACTTTGAAAAAGTAAGGAAACATAAACAAAAAAAATCAAAACATTTTTTTTTTGGGTGACCAGTTGCACGTGCATTTGCAATATGATTCTATAGTGAAAAAACATCACCAAAAGCGACATTCTGAAATCAACCCAAACGAGCGATTGAGATGACCCAGAATCACTGCAAAGCCATCCCGAGTTCATCGGGCCAGTCAATTTCACATTCCTGCAGGATTTTTATAGCATGACAAATTCGTGATGGTACCTGCCCATTAAAACATATTGCAAATGCACAGTGACTTTGAAAAAGTAAGGAAACATAGAATCAAATTTTTTTTTTTGGGTTACCAGTTGCACATTTCAGATCACCAGTTGCACATTTCAGATCACCAGTTGCACATTTCAGATCACCAGTTGCACGGAGGAAAATCGTTACTTTTGACTTTGACTTTTGACTTCCTATGACATCATATTGCAAATGGACAAAACATATTCCTTATGCACAAGTAAAAAAAATAAAATTATGATAATAACATTTTACAAAAGTATATTCATACACTTCTTACACATGATTAATTGTCTTAAAATCGAAACAATTTCGAAAAACGGTCCAGAAAGCACTTTTTTTAGTTTTTAAAGTTTAAAAAAAAAATCAAATTTTCGACTTTTGACATCCTATTAAATCATATTGCAAATGGACAAAACATATGCCTTATGCACTAGTAAAAAAATAAATAAAATGATAATAAAGTATGACTAAAGTATGTTGATAAAGTTGTTATACATGTGTAATTGACATAAAAATTGAAAGAATTTTGAAAAACGGTCCAGAAAGCACTTTTTTAAGGATGTGTGAAGTTTTTTACCAAATTTTGACATTTTTGACTTTTGACTTTTGACTTCCTATGAAATCATATTGCAAATGGACAAAACATATGCCTTATGCGCATGTAATTAAAAAAAAAAAATTTGATATCAAAATTGGACAAAAGTATATTCATACAGTTCTTACACATGTGTAATTGACAAAAAAAGCGAAAGAATTTCGAAAAAAGGCCCAGAAAGCACTTTTTTAAGGGGTAAAAAGTTTTTGAAAAAAATATCATTTTTTCAAAATTTTTCTTTTGGATGTTGACTTGGGTTGCATTTCCAATATGAAAAACCCAGGTGGAGCGCACTCGCCCCCTGTTGGATTTTTGAGGTGTTACAATTGGCAATTGCCATATGGCATTTGCCATATACTTTGCACGAATCAACGCCGCTTTGGGTGGTATTGGACATCGTGTACATGGTTTGTCCAATGCCAATATCTTGACATTCATTTTTGTACAATTCAGGGGGGTATTCCCTTACACCGACACCCCAACACACACACGCTACATATGGCCACACACACATAGAATACGTACACATGGATACTGACGCCACACACTCACATGCACACTTTCACACACACCACATATTGGTGGTGCTGCTACTGTTGCCTATTCATTTTATCCCTACCTATATGTACATATCTACCTCAATTACCTCGTACACATGCACATAGACTCGGAACTGGTTCTCACTGTATATAGCCATGTTATTACCTGGTACTCCCTGTATATAGCCATGTTATTACTTGGTACTTACTGTATATAGCCATGTTATTACCTGGTACTCACTGTATATAGCCATGTTATTACCTAGGACTCACTGTATATAGCCATGTTATTACCTGGAAATTCCTGTATATAGCCATGTTATTACCTGGTACTCCCTGTATATAGCCATGTTATTACTTGGTACTCCCTGTATATAGCCATGTTATTACCCGGTACTCCCTGTATATAGCCATGTTATTACCCGGTACTCCCTGTATATAGCCATGTTATTACCCGGTACGCACTGTATATAGCCATGTTATTACCTGGTACTCCCTGTATATAGCCATGTTATTACCCGGTACTCCCTGTATATAGCCATGTTATTACCCGGTACTCCCTGTATATAGCCATATTATTACCCGGTACTCCCTGTATATAGCCATGTTATTACCTGGTACTCCCTGTATATATCCATGTTATTACCCGGTACTCCCTGTATATAGCCATGTTATTACCCGGTACTTCCTGTATATAGCCATGTTATTTCCTGGTACTTCCTGTATATAGCCATGTTATTTTTACTTGTGTTTGTTTGATAAATTCACTATGGACATATGAATATATTTTTGGACATGCTACAATTAACAGGAGGTTGGTGGCACTTTAATTGGGGAGGATGGGCTCATGGAAATGGCTGGAGCGGATTAGCTGGAATGGTAGGAAATACATCAAACACATGGTTTGATGCCATTCCATTTGCTCCATTCCATACATTATTATGAGCTGCTCTCCCTTCAACAGCCTCCACTGCCAATTCTAATTTATACAGGTATGTGTCACGCCCTGGTCTTAGTATTTTGTGTTTTCTTTATTATTTTGGTCAGGCCAGGGTGTGACATAGGTTTTTTATGTGGTGTGTTTTGTCTTGGGGTTTTGTTAGGTATTGGGTTTGTGGCTTAGTGGGGGTATCTAGCATAGTCTATGGCTGTCTGGAGTGGTTCTCAATCAGAGGCAGGTGTTTATCGTTGTCTCTGATTGGGAACCATATTTAGGCAGCCATATTCTTTGAGTGTTTCGTGGGTGATTGTTCCTGTCTTTGTGTTTGTTGTCACCAGATAGGCTGTTTAGGTTTTTTCACGTTTATTGTTTTGTTAGTTTAGTCATGTATAGTTTTCTTCATTAAAGTACCATGAATAATAACCACGCTGCGTTTTGGTCCGCCTCTCCTTCAACTCAAGAAAATCATTACAGTATGGTCATGTGAAATGTATCAAATAGGACCCCATTGAGTTGTTTTGTGGCCATATTGGAAAAAGGCTTCTGTGGGATTAACCCTTTACACCCGTGGGAATTGGCCTATATTGATAGGGCTGTCAAGCCCTGACCATAGAGAGCTTTTATTCTCTATGTTGGTTAGGTCGGGTGTGATTTAAGGGTGGGTTATCTAGGTTAATTATATTTCTGTTGTACCTAGTATGGTTCCCAATCAGAGGCAGCTGTTTATCGTTGTCTCTGATTGGGGATCATATTTAGATAGCCATTTTCCAAATGTGCTTTGTGGGATCATGTCTATATTTAGTTGCCTGTGAGCATTATTATAGCGTCACGTTTCGTTTGTTCGTTTTGTTCTTTGAAGTTTTCTATTCCATAATAAAGGATGGAACATACTGCATCTTGGTCTACTCCTTATGACGAACGTGACAGGGCTACATTTAAATGTTTCTTACAGAAGAAATATGAAATGCATAACCATGGTAGCAATTGAAAGGAAATTGAAAGATTGGAGATTATGGGAAAATTGTTAGACCAAAAGTTCACCTGACACAAGACTGAATCCAAACATTACACTGTTGCTGTTGATTTATTGTGCATTTTACATTTACTGTACTTTTTGCCGCATTTGTTGATAACAAAATCTGAAAATACTCTGGATAAACTCAGTAACATGATAAGAATATTCCTGGAAAATGTGCGGTAGGTGCAACACAAAACAAAGAAATGACAAGGGTTTGAGTCAAAGGACTAACTGGTGTCTCCAAGTGGCCACATACCTCTTCAAAGTGTGCAAAGTTCCTTAGTAATTTCAAAGCACTTTTATGATTCAAAGACGAGTCTTAAACTATAAGGTGCTTTTTTTGAGCTCAGCTAGCTGTGTTGAGGAACTAGAACAGGGATGGGTAAATTCGATGGGGGTGGGGGCCACAAAAAATCTGAACTCATCAGGGCCCGGCCGCTGTTGCTTGCGGGTCTGCGTACACAGAAAAAGCTGCCAGTACTGCACTGCTGCCACACATTTTCCAACTTTAGGGACAAAGTCTTCAAGAAAATCGCTATGAGACATTTTCAACACAAGTGAGCCCGAAGGCCCAAATTTGTGGGTTTGACCCATGGACTATAAAGATGGGCAACTCTGACTGGAGTGCCACTGTGTGTGTGTGTGTGTGCAGGCTTTTGTTCAAGCGTAACACTAATGCAGGGGAGCCCATCCTGGCTGTGGATGGGTTGGGTATCGGGGTTTGGAAACAGTGTCCAGGGAACATAACTATGTATCTAGTCCAGCCTAGCTCTAGAGAGCCCAAGGGGGCATTCCTACTGTAATGTAATGGATGGAATTGGAGTCATGATAAGGGAAAAGTCCAGCCAGACAGTTGCATAAACCATTGGGCAGAGTCAAAGCAGGACCAGGCAGGCATGTAGTATGGCACAACATGGTGGAGGCTAACCAACTGAATTAGATGAGGGCTCACTTCCAATATCATAGAAAGTGTCAGTGTTATTTTTATATTTACGGTGATTTTGTTTTTTATAAATTGCACTTATAATCTAATCAAATTGTATTTGTCACATGCGCCGAATACAACAGGTGTATCTACCTTACAGTGAAATGCTTACTTACAAGCCCTTAAACAACAATGCAGAAAGATAAGTGTTAAGTAAAAAATAGATAAGTAATTTTTTAAAATTAAAATAACATAGTTAAAGAGCAGCAGCAAAATAACAGTAGCGAGGCTATATACAGGGGGTACTGGTACAGAGTCAATGTGGGTGGGCACTTGTTAGTTGAGGTAATTTGTACATGTAGGTAGAGTTAATGTGACGATGCATAGATAATAAACAGAGAGTAGTAGCAGTGTAAAATAGGGGGTGGGGGACAATGTAAGTAGTCTGGGTAGCCATTTGATTAGCTGTTCGGGAGCATTATGGCTTGGGGGTAGAAGCTGTTAAGAAGCCTTTTGGACCTAGACTTGGCGCTCCGGTACCGCTTGCCGTGGGGTCGCAGATAGAACAGTCTATGACTAGGGTGGCTGGAGTCTTTGACCAACAATTTTTGTTTTAGGGCCTTCCTATGACACCGCCTGGTATATAGGTCCTGGATGACAGGAAGCTTGGCCCCAGTGATATACTGGGCTGTACGCACTACCCTCTGTAGTGCTTTGCGGTCGGAGGCTGAGCAGTTGCCATACCAGGCAGTGATGCAACCAGTCAGGATGCTCTCGATGGTGCAGCTGTAGAACGTTTTGAGGATCTGAGGACCTATGCCAAATCTTTTCAGTCTCCTGAAGGGGAATAGGCTTTGTCGTGCCCTCTTCACGACTGTCTTGGTGTGTTTGGACCATGATAGTTTGTTGGGGATGTGGACACCAAGGAACTTGAAGCTCTCAACTTGCTCCACTACAAACCCGTCGATGAGAATGGGAGCGTGCTCGGTCCTCCTTTTCCTGTAGTCCACAATCATCTCTTTTGTCTTGATCACGTTGAGGGAGAGGTTGTTATCCTGGCACCACACGGCCAGGTCGCTGACCTCCCCCTTATAGGCTGTCTCATTGTTGTCGGTGATCAGGCCTACCACTGTTGTATTGTCGGTAGGGTTGCACATTTTTGGGAAAATTCAGAGTTGGAAACTTTCTGTGGGAATTAACGGGAATATATGGGAATTAACGGAAATATATGCAAATTAATATTAATACCATTTAAATGTAGATGTTTTTTTGCATTGGATTACCATATCATACAGAGACAGAAACATTTTATCTTATCATAAGTACACATAATTGCAAATGATTCAATCCTTCCAATAGAAATAAAAAAACAAATTAGTTACGAATTGAACTTTAATTAAATGAGTTGACCCTTCAAATGGGATGACTTCACTGAACAACACAAGAAAGGAAATATTGAATGATCCCCAAAGATTCATCGCATCTCCCAAAAACGTTTTCAACATACATCTGTAAAATGAGTCTAGAAAATAAAGCTTTGGTTGTCTTCCTCTCAGGCTTCCATGTCTTCTCCCTGGACCTCCTCAATGTCCACCTCTTGAACGTCAGACTCTGAGGCCTCATCTTCACTGTCACTTTCCAACCTGGTTGAGGATGCCTCGTTGTCAGGCTCAAAAAGCCTAAAATTTCATTGGATGGCCACCAATTTTTCAACCCTTGTATCGGGTCAGCCTGTTGCATGCTTTGGTGTGTGTGTTCCCAAACAAGGACCAGTTGTGCTCTGAGGTGGCTGATGTTGGTGGGATTTGGAGGATGATGGAGGCAACAGGGGAAAGAGCCTCATATCCACACGACTGCCATATTGCATCTCCATCCGAAAGCCCTTGCTTGGAAGTGTACTTCACCAGACTGCAAAGAACCTTGCCCTCTTCCAGGCCAAGGCGGTGAGACACAGCAGTGATGACACCATAGGCCTTGTTGATCTCTGCACCAGACAATATGCTCTTGCCAGCATACTTAGGGTCCAACATGTACACTGCGGCATGTAAGGGCTTCAGGCAGAAGTCTTCACGCTTTTTGATGTATTTCAGAATGGCAGTTTCCTCTGCTTGGAGCAACAGTGAAGTGGTCAGAGCAGTATGGATTTCTTCTCTTACATCAGCAAGCAGTCTGAACATCAGACAGGATGGCATTGTCTCCCTCAATCCGTGCAATGGCTACTGCTATAGGTTTCAGGCTACTTACCACTCTCTCTCAAAATACATCTTCCAGGAGGATCCTCTTGATGGGACTGTCCATATCGGCAGACTGTGATATGGCCATTTCTTGGAGAGACTCCTTTCCCTCCAGGAGACTGTCAAACATGATGACAACACCCAACGTGTGTTGCTGGACAGCTTCAATGTGGTGCTCTTATTCTTCTCACTTTGCTTGGTGAGGTAGATTGCTGCTATAACTTGATGACCCTTCACATACCTAACCATTTACTTGGCTCTCTTGTAGAGTGTATCCGTTGTTTTCAGTGCCATGATGTCCTTGAGCAGATTCAATGCATGAGCGGCACAGCCAATGGGTGTGATGTGAGGGTAGGACTCCTCCACTTTAGACCAAGCAGCCTTCATGTTCGCAGCATTGTCTGTCACCAGTGCAAATACCTTCTGTGGTCCAAGGTCATTGATGACTGTCTTCAGCTCATCTGCAATGTAGAGACCGGTGTGTCTGCTGTCCCGTGTGTCGGTGCTCTTGTAGAATACTGGTTGAGGGGTGGAGATGATGTAGTAAATTATTCTCCACGAACATTCGACCACCCATCAGAGATGATTGCAATACAGTCTGCTTTCTCTATGATTTGCTTGACTTTCACTTGAACTTTGTTGAACTCTGTATCCAGCAAATGAGTAGATAAAGCATGTCTGGTTGGAGGGGTGTATGCTGGGCGAAGAACATTCAGAAATAGACATTGCCTGTGAGCATCAGGGGTGAACCAGTTGCATACACAGCTCAAGCAAGACATTCATCAGCATTTCTCTGACTACGTTCCTCCATTGAGTCAAAAAAACTTCTGATTCCAGGAGGACCATGAGCTGTTGCTATCGATAAGGTGTCGGATTCATAATTTTCACCTCAAATAGGAACTTTATGCACTTGGCTAGATTCTGCATCTTCGTAGCATTCTTCACATATGATTTGGCACAGTATTTGAAAATGTACACAGCTTTTCCTTCTACATTATCTGCAGTGAAATGCCTCCACACATCAGATAGTGCCGTGGCATTTTCCTGTAATGATTAGAAACTAATGAGTAAAAAATAATAATAATACAATTCCATGTACAGATAAATAGTTAAGCAGTTCGATTAAACAACTCCTTTGTAAGAGACGTGTTTTAAAATGAAACATGTATGGAAACAGGTGAATTAACACTCCTCAGTTAGCAGGCTCAAGCAAGCAAAAAAAAACATGGTAGCAAAAACAAACGAGCAGAAATTGTTAACAAGTTAGAAATGATTTAAACACACTTTGCTGTAGGCTACTATTTACTAGTTATTTAATAAATCATGTATGTCATATAAAATATATTCACCCCACACAGTACTGTAACCAAAACTTACCAGAAAGCATGTAGCCCTTGGCTCAGACAGTGTAGTAGTGTGGGCTCAATAGTGTACAAGAGCTTGAGAATCAGCTGTACATGTGATGGAAGAGTACACTGTGCATGCAGAGAGTTGCAATTCCATTGAATTGGGGATAGTTTAACCAAAATATGCCACAAGACCTAGAATTGCCTTATGTGTATCCCACAAAAAAGGTTCAATGTTATAAGCTAACTTTTTGATGAATGTAAGCAAAATTCACCAAATTCCACGGCTTAATTTTCATTGGAAAATTCCCATTAAGATTCTGGAAATTTACCGGAGAGTTTCCGACCCTTTGCAACCCTGGTCTTTGGCAAACTTAATGATGGTGTTGGAGTCATGCCTGGCCATGCAGTCATGGGTGAAAATCAAATCAAATCAAAGTTTATTTGTCACGTGCTCCGAAAACAACAGGTGTAGAACTTACAGTGAAATGCTTACTTACAGGCTCTAACCAATAGTGCAGAAAATGTATTAGGTGAACAATAGGTAAGTAAAGAAACAAAAACAACAGTAAAAAGACAGTGATAAAATAACAGTAGCGAGGCTATATACAGTAGCGAGGCTATAAAAGTAGCGGGGCTACATACAGACACCGGTTAGTCGGGCTGATTGAGGTAGTATGTACATGTAGATATGGTTAAAGTGACTATGCATGTGTGATGAACAGAGAGTAGCAGTAGCATAAAATAGGGGTTGGAGGGTACAGGAGGGGACTGAAGAGGGAGTACAGAAGGGGACGAGCACGCACCCCTGAGGGTCCCCGTGTCGAGGATCAGCATGGCAGATATGTTGTTACCTACTGTAGAAAAGGCCCATGGAGTTGGTGGAATAATCCTTTAATTCATTGCCATTTACTCAGCTGAGCCAGGGGCGCTTTAATTAGGTCAGGTGGAAATGTCCGACAGATCTCAACTCCATAAAAGGAGGAAATTGCCATCGCCTGATCTCGCTGCTTTCTCTTCCTTAACTCCATCTGATCCAGAAGTTCTGTGCGTCCATGAATCCACGTAAGTCGACCGACTCTTACCTTTCATCTGAATTATCTGTGGCGATCGGGAGAGTGGGCCATTCAGTTACTGTTAATAGTTATTACCGCGGAGCGCGGCTTGGAGCGCACGCTTCAAAGATATTGTGTAATGTGAATTGTCAATGATCACGGCCCTCATAGGCCAACTATGCAATCGATATGGTTCATGTGTATTGAAATTAATTATATGTACACATGAAGACAATTGAAAGAGTGAAATGAGAAACGTCATTGTTTGCTAACTGATTGTCTTTGATCATGGGGATTATATATTGTATCACCATTCAATGTTTGTATTCTTTCATGATTTATGATAAATAGTTACGAGCCTAAATGACTCGCGGATGATTACTATTGACTTCTTAATGAACTAGACTGTTCAATTCCCTAAATTATGTTAATAATGAATTATATAATTTGATCTTTGATTATGATATTTGATTGGATACATGTTATTTGTTTCTTTTGTGATGCAGCACAGACTACTCAGTAAATATACCACTTTATGGTTAAAGGAATTCCTGCCTCAGTCTCATCCATTCCTCTGTCACCTGTTCACCTTCACTGTCAGTCATCTTACCTGTCCAGCTACCCACACAGATTCCACTAATCTTTCAATGGTCCTTCGAGCTGGATGATGACTGAACCAAAGACAGGTGAAAAGGAAATGGAGGCGGAGAGGGAAGAATTGTCTCCACTGGAAGGAAGAAGAGAGGAGGAGAGAGCAGGAGCTAAGCCTAAAGCAACAAAGGCTTCATCCTCAACCACCAGCAGCACCAGAAGAACCAGGCAAGCACCTGGTTATCCTAAGGATTATGTGGTCGAGTTTCCGACATCAAAGGGCAAGCCCACCAGAGCTCAAAGAGTTGATGGATCAACTATACGTTACAGCCATCAACCATCTCCTTTGAGCCAAGGACCGGAAACTGATTTGGAGCAAGAAAGTGGTCTACATGAAGAACCTATGGAGGAGGTAACTCCCACCGCACAGGTCGACCAGCTTCCAGAGGCAGGCTCCGCTCACCCCTTAACTAATGGGAAATCGTCGAAGCACTCTAGACGGAGTGGGAGTTCGACCAGTGGATACCCCTTTGGAAGTGGCCATGGCAGCCGCCATTCACTAGCCCTCAGCGATTCACAGACCGCTGTCCTACAAGAGAGGATGAAACTATTAGCTTTGGAGGAAATTGAGCGTCAGATTGAGGAGGAACGACAGGCTGACGAACGATGTCACCAATTGAATGTGCAGGCCCGTAGAGCTCTACAGGAAAGGGAATTCATTGCCAAGGACCTGGCACAGCAGCGATGGCACCGTCAAGCCAGAAGGGAATTGGAGGAGGCACGGATGGTCTCATCCTTCCTGGAGAGGAACGAACAGGGAGTTGAACTGACCACCCCTCCACATGGACCTGACCTGTCTGCCTTTCTTTCCCAATCTGCCCCGCTGGTACAGCATGGCACACAGTCCCCGGAGGCTCCGGGGTCAACAGCCAACACGGAGCATGGGAGACAGGCAGCTCCGCCAATGCCCTCTATGCCAGTGACACAAGTTAGCATTCCTCCATCTGGACAAAGCATCACTCCTTCGCCTTTTCGCCAATTACCAACCAAGGCAAATCGTTCCTTTCGTCCAGAGCCAGGCCAGTCCTCAAACAATAGGTCGGAGGGCTCTCGCCCAAATCCGGCTGCCACAAATGGAGGGTCTGGGACAGTAGGGGACCGGCACAATGAGGCCACAGTGGGCTCATCAGAAGTCCCGGGTTTATCCTTCACGCAACCAGAAGAGGGAGCCAACATTATGAAACTTCTAGTAGCCTCAGCCTATGGAATTCCCAGACCCAAACTGCGATACTTTGAAAACGGAAAGGAGAGTGAATTTGTCCTTTTGGAAATGGCATTGGAGAGTCTATTGGGTATTCATAGTCATCTGTCAGAACGCTACAAATACCAAGTACTAATGGATCATTTGCGGTTTCCCAGTGCATACAGGCTGGCCCAATCCTTTATGCACTCCACAACACCATACACTGTAGCTCTCCAGGCCCTGAAGGCGAGATATGGTGAGCCACGTCAGCTAGTCCAGAATGAACTAAACAACATCCTGAACACGTCTCCAATTAAAATGGGAGACCAAGCTGCCTTCCAAGAATTCTCCCTGGCTGTCCAATCCCTGACCTCGATGCTCCAATCCGTTGAAGGAGAAGATGGGAACGAGCTGAAATGTGGCTCCCACGTGGACAGGCTTCTTAGCAAACTTCCAGTGTACCTCAGAGACAGTTTCATTGAACATTGTTTGAATAAGGGCATCCTGAAAGAGGGCTCGAGAAGCACCTATGCTCTCAGAGACCTGGCCGCATGGTTGGAGGTGAAGGCAAAGGCGAAGCGCATCGCTCACCAGGCCACAATCTCAGCCATAGCCACCGGGGGAAGGAAGGAGTTTGAACGCCAGGAGGGACAGAAAAGGCCAAATCCCACTACCATGTACTTAAATAGTGAGGCCGGGGAGGAACCCGGGAAGAAGACCCCTCTCAAGAGCAAGAACATCAAATTCCAGCCTTACTGCCCATATTGCAATAGTAAGGGGCACTTCCTTGGCTCATGCCACAGGGTAAAAAATCCTTCTAAAACTCAATTGAAGGCCTGGATCACTTCAGGCGAGCGATGCTACAAGTGTGCCCGTAGCCATAAGTCGGAGACCTGCACATTAAGGAAACCCTGCAACCGCTGTAAAGAAATCCACCGTGTTGCATGATCTAATTCCCCAAGCACAGAAGGAGCAGAGTATGCTCATGGTAGGAGCTGCAAATGAGCTGTACCTCGGCCAGCAGAACCGGTCTCCACGGGTCATGTTGAAGGTGGTCAAGGTCACTCTGCAAAGTGAAGGGAGAAGCATTGATACATTCGCCGTTCTAGATGATGGGTCAGAAAGAACAATCATTCTTACAGTGGCCACCCGTCAGCTTAACCTGGAGGGGACCCCCGAGACCCTTAATCTCAGAACGGTGCGACATGATGTTATCCAAATGAAAGGCTCTGCTGTAACCTTTAGCATTTCACCTTCAGGAAACAGGGACGTGGCCTATAACATCACCAATGCCTTCACGGCAGATGGCTTGAATCTCGCAGAGCACTCCTGCCCGGTAAGTGTTCTACAGAAACAATATCCTCATTTACGAGGATTGCCTCTTCCTAACCTGGCCAGAGTAGCACCACTTATCCTGATTGGGTCAGACCACCCACATCTCGTAGCTCCGACTGAGCCTATACGAGCTGGACCAGAAGGAGGGCCCATTGCTGTCCATACATCCTTGTGTTGGGCTGTGCAAGGTCCATCCCATCTACTTCTCTCCACCCAAGCTGTACAGTCACAGCAAGTCCTCTTCACCAGAAGCAATCCAGATGCAGCCACTGACCTCTTTCGGAATGTTGAGATGCTCTGGACGATGGACACCTTCTCCAACCGGAAGCTACAGGAGGTCACTCGCTCGAAACATGACTCCTATGCATTAGACCTCCTGGAGAAGAGCACCACCACTACTGAAATGGATGGCGTTAGCAGGTATGCAACCCCACTGCTACGGGTGCCCAACCATCCTCCTCTGGCAACCACGACACGGGCTGTACTCCCACTACTGCGTGGAACGGAGCGACGCCTGGTGAAGAATCCTGAGCTTGCAGAAGTTCATAACCGAGAGATTCATAACCTTGTGAAGGCAGGCTACGTCACTGAAGTGACAGCTCATGAAGAGGGAAACGCACTCCGTGAATCCTAGTATCTCCCTCACCATGTTATCCAGCAACATGGTGGGAAGTATAGACTTGTCTTCAACTGTTCATTCCAAGCTGCTGGTCAAAGCCTGAATGACTGTCTACTCCCCGGACCAACATTAGGTCCTTCCTTGCTCGGTGTCCTTCTCCGGTTCCGGCAGCACTCTACAGCCATCAGTGGAGACATCAAAGTCATGTTTCATCAGATTTGTTTACTGCCTTCCGACACCACACTGCTCCGGTTCATATGGCGAGATATGGAACGAGAGGCAGAGCCCACAATCTATGAATGGCAGGTACTCCCATTTGGCACCACCTGCAGTCCTTGCTGTGCCATATACGCTCTGCAGAGACACGCACGGGAGCATCCAGACAGTGACCCAGAAGTATTGGATTCAGTGGAAAATGCCTTCTATGTGGATAACTGCTTACAGAGCATCCCATCCATGGCTGAAGCGAAAGCACTCCTTGATAAAGTACGGAATCTCCTGTCCAAAGGGGGATTTGAGGTCAGACAGAGGGCTAGTAACAGATCGGAGGTTATCCAACACCTCCCGCCACAAGCTAGGTCCAGTAGCAGTGAACTATGGCTAACGCAGTCTGGTGCTAACCCAGAAGAGCCCACTCTAGGACTGAGGTGGAGCTGCATACCGGATACCCTGGGGTATAAGCACCGCTCATCCCCGAGTACCGAAACCCCCACTCTGCGCACCATCTATCGGACCCTGGCCAGTCAATACGATCCCCTTGGGTATATCCTGCCATACACAACACGGGCCAAAGTCTTAGTCCAGGACCTGTGGCAGACCAAGAGGGACGGGGATGAACCAATCCACCCGGCTGACCTAGTGGAACGATGGATCTGTTGGGAAACGGAGTTAACGGAGCTCTCTGATGTTCAAATGCCAAGATGTTATATACCATCCTGTGCTGACCAACCGGGATCATGCCTGGAACTGCATGTGTTCTGTGATGCTTCGGAGCAAGCTTATGGGGCGGTTTCCTATCTTAGAGTGGAGGATAAGGCAGGCCACACTCGTGTCTCCTTTGTCATGGCCAGGTCCAGGGTCGCACCCAAGAAGCAGTTGTCAATGCCTAGGCTGGAACTCAGTGCTGCCCTTTCTGGAGCCCAGTTGGCCTCTACCTTGCAAGCCGAGCTCACCTTGCAAAATCCAACGGGTCATCTACTGGAGTGATTCCACCACTGTATTGACCTGGCTCAAGTCGGAGTCCTGCAGGTATAAGGTGTTTGTCGGAACTCGCATTGCGGAAATCCAAGACCTAACAGAAGTCCAGGACCGGAGGTATGTTGATAGCATAAACAATCCTGCTGATGACGTTACTCGTGGTAAAACCCTTAAGGAATTGGCTAAATCCCATCGCTGGAGCTTGGGACCACCATTCTTGTCCCAACCAGAGAACGAGTGGCCGACAGCCCCCAGGCGTGCGGCCCCTCCGCAACCAACTGAAGCTCATGAGTTAAGGAAGTCCGCCCAATGCTACAGCATCTCTACGGAACCAACAACAGCTCTCCCTGACCTAACACAATCTCAAACACTGCCGGATCTGATCGCCGCCACAAACCAGACCTCAGATGGGGTGGCTTCTATACCCACCTCCCTCGCGGCAGAGGCACTACTCCTCCAGCAAGCACAAGCAGTTAGCTTCCCTGAGGAGTTAAAAGCTCTGAAAGCCGGTAGGGAAGTGGCTAAGGACAGCCATCTTCTCTCTCTTGCACCAGAATATGATCCAATCCTTGGAGTGATCAGAGTCGGAGGGAGGCTGCGCCAAGCAGAGGTTTTGGACCCAGATGCTATCCACCCAATTATCCTTGACTCCAGACACCCTCTTACCAGGCTCCTCATCAAGAGTTATGATGAGCGGCTTCTCCACCCAGGGCCAGAGAGGGTCTATGGGGAGATGAGGCGGAAGTACTGGATAATTGGAGGACGAGGAGCCATTCGTAAGCACCAATATGCCTGCGTAGAATGTCAGAAATGGCGGGCCAGAGCTACGGTGCCCAAAATGGCAGATTTACCCCCTGCTCGCTTGCGCCTCCTTAAACCACCCTTCTGGTCAACAGGAGTAGATGTCTTTGGCCACTTGATGATCAAGCTAGGTCGTTGTGTGGAAAAGCGCTGGGGCATTCTATTCAAGTGTTTGACAACCAGATGTGTCCACCTGGACCTACTGGAGAGTTTGGATACTGAAGCCTTCCTCATGGCCCTACGGCGGTTTATCTCCCGACGGGGGAAACCCTACGAGATCCTGGCTGACAGAGGTACGAACTTCAAGGCAGGAGAAGCCAGGTTGGAGGAAGCCTTCCAAGCCATGGAACCCAGCCTCCAGAATCAGCTGATGGACCAACAAATCTCATTCAAATGTAACCCTCCAGGAGCTCCTCATTTTGGAGGAACATGGGAGCGAGAGATCAAATCTGTAAAGACGGCCTTACGAGTCGTACTAGGGGAACTGAAACTGTCTTGAGGACCTTCCTGATAGAGGTGGAAGGGATTCTGAACTCCAAACCCTTGGGATATCTCTCTGCAGACATCGCTGACCCCGATCCGGTTACACCGAATATGCTCTTGATGGGACACCGAGATGCGTCACTTCCTCAAGCCATGTATGCTGATACCAACCTCGTAGGCAGACGCCGGTGGCGACACAGCCAAATTTTAGCTGACCATTTTTGGGCCCGATTCATTCGGGATTACCTACCAAGTAGGTAGGTACCTAATATTTAAACTACCCTTACCACCTTGGGGCGGCCTGTCAGGAAATCCAGGATCCAGTTGCAGAGGGAGGTGTTTAGTCCCAGGGTCTTTAGCTTAGTGATGAGCTTTGAGGGCACTATGGTGTTGAACGCTGAGCTGTAGTCAATGAATAACATTCTCACGTAGGTGTTCCTTTTGTCCAGGTGGGAAAGGGCAGTGTGGAGTGCAATAGATATCACATCATCTGTGTATCTGTTGGAGTGGTATGCAAATTTGTAGGTCTAGGATTTCTGGGAAAATTGTGTTGATGTGAGCCATGACCAGCCTTTCAAAGCACTTCATGGCTAAAGACGTGAGTGCTACGGGTCGGTAGTCATTTAGGCAGGTTACCTTTGTGTTCTTGGGCACAGTTGGTCAAATTCAGCTTTTGAGTGCCAGTGAGAGATGATGTGTCACAATCTAACCATTATCATCATGAAGTCCACATGGGCCTGTTACAGAGGCTACAACCTTACAGAACATTCAGAAATAAATGTATTGTGTAGCGAGAGATATGACTCGCTGTCATGTTGAATAGGGAGGGATATGATAGTGTACATAGCAAAGCACTACAGAACGTTCAGAAAATGTATATAATAAAACAGAAATGATAAGGTGCCATGTAGAATAGGCCTATTGGGAATCATGCCAGTCCTATATGCATTTATCCAGTATATATAGGCCTGTATGGCTCTGCATTTACTTACATTCTGAACGTTTCAGTAGGCTGCTGAACGTGGCCTGGTGGAGCCAGGGGCCCTAAGGAAGGAAAGAAGAGAGGTGACTGAAAAACCTCCGCATTATAAAGAATTATTCAAGAGTGTAGTTCTACTAGGTTATATGAAATAAATTGTTGCATGGTGCAACCATTGACATCCCGTTAATGTATTCAAATTCCCATGTCCATAATTTACCACCATGCATGCAGTTGCAATTCTGATTTAACCAGATACATTGTATCATATGTGTACTACATTGCAACATATAGGATACATGTATTGAAATACACACTTTTCAACCATTGCATTTTCCAGACCCTGGAGATAACAAGCTATTTATTCTATCCCCAATAAATTGCAGCTGCGCTGGATTTTTTCGCATCACCTCTTCGCCACAGCCGACAAGGGTTTGCTGCCGGACGTTTATGTTCATCTTATGCTAAGGGTGGCATAAATGACGGGTGTAATCATGGAAGATATATATTGGGACAATTTTCTCGCATCAGATGAAGCTATACGAGTTTAGAGGAGAGCCACTACGTGTGTCTCCCTCTCTCTCACACCGAGCCCCCTCCTCCTCCGCTGGCAATTTATAAAGAACAAAAAATTCGACTAGGGAGGGGGTTGATACGCCGAAGCTGAAATCGAGAGGCGAACCCAGGAAAGGAGTATATTGTACACGCGACTTTCCCCCCCTTCGTCCCCCAAAAGGAGGGGGAAAAGTCAGAATTGTGGAATCGAAAAGGAAAATAAGGTTCAAAAGACGTGAAAACGTCTTCCGTTGTGGATACCGTATATCTTTTTAATTCGAAAAAATATGGCCGAGAACGTTCTGGACTCTGGCCCGCCTTCAGCCAAGAGGCCTAAACTATCCTCTCCGGCACTGTCTGTCTCCGCAAGCGATGGAAACGGTAAATGTTGTTTTTATTTGGTTTGTTCGGGTATTATGTGTTTTTATTTGGTATTTTAAAATTTAAATGTGATTTTTATTCGAAATAGGAAGGGGCCGTAAGATTGCCCCACTGTTTTTGTCGTACTAGCTCTAGCTAGCGAGTGTATGTCGGACTTGACTAGCGATAGGCTAGTAATTTCAGCACTAAGATGAACGCTGGCTACTACTGTAGCTAGTTACGAATGCGGGGCTTAGATTGATAGCTACTTCGCTGCATGGGTAGTTGGCTACAGCGTATATTTGTCGTTGGTATTTAGGTAATAAATACAGGGAAATATAAATGGTATGTCAGGAACACGGTTAACATTTTAAATGATCCCCGATGTTGACAAGTACTTCTTCCTTTTAGGCGACACAGCTAACGTTAGCTTGCTAACTATTTTTAAGTAGCCAACGCGCTAGCTAGTGCTGAAGCTTACCGCTTGATCGGTGTGGCAAATGATGGTTGGAAAAACGTTTTATAATAAATTAGCAAACTAGCTAAGTGGCAATCCATGAAACACAAATGGTCCAACTCGCTCACCAGTAAATTGACTTGTCTAGCCAAGTAGCTAGCTACTTTGCTAACTAGTGAGCTATTTGTAGGTTGCTAACGAGCTATTTAGTCAGCTCGCTAGCTAACTTTCAAAGCGAGTTATGACAAAGCTAATCGACATACAATGCTAACGCGTTAACTCAAACGCACCAACGAACAGTAAAATTCAACACTGATGTGTGTATATACTTTTTCCAACAGAGTATTTCATAGTTATCATTAACTATATATATATGTGTGTGTGTGTGTGTGTGTGTGTGTGTATATATATATATATATATATATATATATATATATATATATATATATATATATATATATATATATATATATATCTCTCGTTAGCTAGTAAACTAATTGTTGAAGTTTCCTTCACCTGGTTACCTGGAAAAGTTACATGTTTCCAATTTAGTACGCTAGCTTAGTTTGATTGCTGGCTAACGTTAATTTCATAGTTAGATAACGTTAGCTACTGCAGCAGGCCCATCCATGTAGCTACCTAGCTAACCGAGTGATTGTTATGCTCAAATTGCCATTGTCAGTTTTTCTGAAGATGTGTGGGAGAGACTGGAGGATCCAGGCCAGCAACCTTATACAAAAAGGTGAACAATTACACGGTTAAGACAAAAAGCCATAGAACGTGGCCACATTATTTACCACTCTGATGTGTTAAAATGGCCTGCAGATGCTCGCTAGTAGTTATGTGAGAAGGCATGTTTGAAATGGGACTTGAAACTGTTCGTACATTTTGTCATTGCAGAGCTACGGCCTCCCATTGTCCATCTGATACGTGCTCAAGTCAGCCACTTGACACAAAATACTTTAAGGGTCCAAGTTACCCTAATAACCGAAAATAATCCAGTGCATGTACTGCACTTTTGAACCCCCCCCCCCCCCCCCCCCCCCATACTGTTCAGAGAATGCTGTGGCGGTCCAACATACCCAGAATTTTTTTTTATGTAGGCCTATATGTAACTTGTAAATTCTCTAGTTGTTATTTTGTGATGAGCAGACTCATCCCTGGGTTGTGTTCAATACTCTGGCACAGCTTTGCATAACGTTGCCCTCTTTTCTCTCATTTGTTGCCTACTGTTCAGTGACCCTGGTGATGGTCCAGAGGGTCTCTATTAACCTGGCTCGCTGTGTGGTGTTAATGCAGTGTTGTGCCCCGTGTGTGTAAACTTGTCTCTGCCAAGCTAAATCACGCTCGAGATCCGGCACAGACAATCTGTGGTCGGCCACTGTGTGTGGGGGTGGGGTTGTGTGTCTGCTTGGGCATCTGCCTTCATTTCGAAGCTTTGGTTTTCCTCATTATACAAATGTAGGTATCTGGCTATGCCACCTCATTTGATGCAACCATGTCTGAATGCAGTACAGTGGATTTGGTTTTGTTAATAATTTGTTATGCTAGCAATGTACCCTAGCACACCTCTCCTTCTCTTATCTTCTATTCCCCTCTTCTCTCACTCACAATCCCGTCTTGCTCGTTCTTCCTCATCTCTCCATATGCTCTCTTTCTCTCCCTCTCTGCACAGATTTCGGCTCGTTGTTTGACCTGGAGCATGACCTCCCGGATGAGCTTATCAACTCCTCAGAGTTGGGCCTGGTCAACGGCGGGGACCTCAGCCAACTGCACACCAGCCTGGGAGGTGGGTTGGGCCCAGGGGGAGGGGGTGGCCAGGACGCGGTGGCCAAGCACAAGCAGCTCTCCGAGCTTCTTCGATCAGGCGCTCCACACGCCTCCACCCAGCAGGGCGCAGTGGGCAGCACAGGCGGGGCCAGCATGGGCCACCTGGGAAACATGAAGATGTCCCCTGGGCCCCAGGGCATGGGCCAGCAGCAACACCTCTCACCTCAGCAGCAGGCCAGCATGATGCAGCAGCAGGTGGGGATGGTGGGCAGCATGAATCGGGGAATGATGGGGGCCCAGAAGGGCAACGGACAGCAGCAGCAATCCATGATGGGTGGGCAGGTGATGAACGGATCCCCCAGGATGGGCTTCTTGAACCAGGGGATTGGGGGGAACAGTAACCTGCTGGCTGAGACTCTGCAGCAGCAACAACAGCAGCAGGGGGCTGGTGGACAGGCTGGACTCAGAGTACAGCAACCTGGAGCAATGAACAAGGTATGTATGGACCCTTCAGACCACAGGAGAGAGATGCTTTTTTTAATTGACCTGTTCTTTATTTTACCAAGGAGGGGAGATTGGTGTCTTTTTTTCCCCCACATAAGCCCCCCTGACCAAGAAAGCTACAAGCAGTTATTTTTGCCCACACAACGTTACTATCCAACAGTTTATTCACACGAAAAGAGAGCAGGCTGAAAGAGCACATTTCAGTACTCCTATTAAGGATGTATTAATCATGGTTTAAAAACGTACAAATTGGAGTTGTAGCGATCAAAAGCTTGGGATGGTTAAAGGCTCTGTCGGGGAGCTGGAAAGACCACAGGAAAGAGCATGGCTGGGATATGGAGGTAGAAAGCCGGGGAGGAGGGAATTTATGCAAATTGATGAAAACGTTCACTTAACCTCAAGTTCTTGGAGAGGTGGAGATGCATGAGCACACACAACAGCGCTGCTTCTTCTGCTTGCTCTTTGGGGTTTTAGGCTCGGTGTCTGTAGAAGCACTTTGTGGTAACTGCTGGTGTGATATTTTACTACAAATTGGGAGCCACGTGGAAGCCTTTGATTAATATTTCACATCAGTGGTGGTCTTATTCCAACGTGTCAACATGAAATGTGGGGCAACTGGCATGGCGGAGTAGTAATTGGTCTGTCTGTTCTGAGCCATCATTAATGAGTTAATTGAACCCACCAGCGCTACCTGCCGCTAATTGATTAGAAATGAAGTACATTGTCTCTCTTTAGAAGTGGTTGATTTAATTGGTGTGTAAATGGAAGGGAAGTTGATTAGTGGTAAAAAAGCAGCAGGATTTAATAATCTCTCTGAAAGGCGATGGTGGTTCTTTTAGCGTAGATGCTCTTCACTGTAAAGTGGGTAATATCCCTGGGGTTGTGTTCATTTAACAGGGCTACTGTCTGAAACGAGACAAATGACTTGAACACTTACATTTTCATACACCTTGTTTGGAGCAGCATATAAAAGCTGTAGAAATAATGTCAATTTATTAAACTGTTTTTCTTCTCTCTCTCCACCCCCCCCAAATCTCCTCAGATGGGTATGATGGGTAACCCGGGCTCCTATGGAGGCCCCTATGGAGGGCAGCAGGCAGGCCTGGGGGGAGCAGGGTTGGGCCCTCCGCTCCAGAACAAAGGCTCCATGCCCAACAGCCTGGCCCAGTTCAGCATGGACAAGAAGAGCCAGCCCATGCAGGGCATGTCTGCCATGGTTAGGAAGTTGGCTAGCTAGTCTGTTATGTATTTCTTCTCACTTACCTGTCACAAAGCTTTCTTATGCAGGTGGTGCTACCGTTTGGGTACCAGTCAACTGCACTGACCAGCCCTTAACTGACTATCACAGTTCTCTTTTCTCTTCCTCCCCTCTCTATTCCCAGGCCTCCCAGCAGTCCGCTGCAGGTGTGGGCGGTGGAGCCGGAGGCACTGCAGGGATGGTCCCCAACGCCCAGGGAGGCCTAGGGCCCGCCGTGTCTGTAGCCGCAGCAGCCGGGGTGCCCCCTACGGCTGACCCTGAGAAGCGCAAGCTTATCCAGCAGCAACTAGTGCTCCTGCTACACGCACACAAGTGCCAGCGGCGGGAGCAAGCCAACGGGGAGGTGCGCCAGTGCAACCTGCCACACTGCCGCACCATGAAGAACGTCCTCAACCACATGACCCACTGCCAGGCCGGCAAGTCTTGCCAAGGTGAGCTGATGAAACACAGAAGAGAAAGACCTGCAAGATGGTTCCCTGTCACACCTTTACCTGAGATGTGTATGATATTCACCATTGTCTTGACGTACTCATCACATTAGCCTTTTCTCCCTCCCTCCCTTTTTATTTTCCTCTTTCTGCCCCACCCCCCTCTCTCTTCCCCAGTGGCTCACTGTGCTTCATCCAGACAGATCATCTCTCACTGGAAGAACTGTACACGGCACGACTGTCCGGTCTGCCTGCCACTCAAGAACGCTGGGGACAAGAGGAACCAGCAGTGTGAGTGTCTCTGCCCATCAAACGCTACCCCCCCCCCCAGCTGGCTCCTGTAATAGTAGTATGCGCTTGTAGTATTCTTTTTTATTTTTTTGAATTTTACCCCTTTTTCTCCCCAATTTCGTGGTATCCAATTGTTGTAGTAGTTACTATCTTGTCTCATTGCTACAACTCCCGTACTGGCTCGGGAGAGACGAAGGCTGAATGTCATGCGTCCTCCGATACACAACCCAACCAGCCGTACTGCTTCTTAACACAGCGCGCATCCAACCCGGAAGCCAGCCGCACCAATGTGTCGGAGGCTACACCCTGGCAACCTTGGCTAGCGCGCACTGCGCCCGGCCCGCCACAGGAGTCGCTGGTGCGCGATGAGACAAGGAGACCCCTACCGACCAATCCCTCCCTAACCCGGATGACGTTAGGCTAGTTGTGCGTCACCCCACGGACCTCCCGGTCGTGGCCGGTTACGACAGAGCCTGGGCGCGAACCCAGGGACTCTGATGGCACAGCTGGCGCTGCAGTACAGCACCCTTAACCACTGCGCCACCCGGGAGGCCTGCTTGTAGTATTCTTATTAGGTTTTAAAGAGCCATCAGGTCTCGACTCTTTTTAAAATAGTGTGTAAGTTTGTATACAAGTGGTCTTGTATACATAGATGCTATGAGATATTGTCTTATGATTGAACTCTGCCGTGGACTTCTGGATCTGTTGCCGTATAAATATGTTGTAAGTGACTATATTTGAAACTTCGACAGACCAGTTCCTTGTGTTCCTGACCTCTGTGTTCATAGCATGCGTCCTAGAGGACAGAAGTATTAACACCAATGGATCTGCCCCTCTACTGTCTCTACAGCTCTGCTAGGGGGTGCTGGTGTAGGTCTGGGTAGTTCCCTGGGCTCGGTGCCCGGAGGCCAGCCCAGCACCCCAAACCTCAACCCCCCCAGCCAGATTGACCCCAGCTCCATCGAGAGGGCCTATGCCGCCTTGGGCCTCACTTACCAGGGCCTGCAGAGCCAGCCCAACCAGGCTTCTCTGCCCTCACAGGGCCTGCAGAGCCAGCCGGGCTTGAGGCCGCTCAATCCCATGGGTAAGCTGTTTAGTTAGTCCAGTCTAATGTATGTATTTTTTTTTTTTTACTGGTTTAAATAATTGATGTACTACAGCAACAGTGTGCATGTCCCTCTTGGGGATTGAAGAATGTAACCAGTCAATATCCTCAGTAGTAAGGTTACTACCCCCCCCACTTTAATGGGAATTACTCCAGCACGCATACGTTTATCTCTGCACGTTTTGTTTGTCAACATTTGTCAAGTCATTTGCAAATAAAACACGTAGGGGAAGTTATTTCTATCATTGACTTGTAAGTAGTGTTTGTTGGTGGCTCTGAGAATAAAAATTAAAAAGTAATGTTGAATATTGACTGTGTTAATGTTCTGTCAGGGGGTAACCCGATGGGAGTGAATGGAGGTGTGGGTGTTTCACCCCAGAACCAGCAGGCCAGCCTGCTACAGGACACCATGCTACACCTCAACATGAACTCCCAGGGGTGAGTAGCAGACCTGCTTTCAAATATACTTTATAGAATAGTCCCTGAAGTGCAAACCCCACTGACCATACCTGACACTCCAGGCAGGTTGTGCTTTTTTGATAAAATACAGTGATGAATTTAACTTTGTTCTTTCTCTGTTCTAGTCTGATGAGTGATGCGGGCGGGGCGGGTAACATGGGATGCATGCCCACAGCGACGCCACCCTCTGCAGCGGGCATGAGGAAGAGCTGGCACGAGGACATCACCCAGGACCTGAGGAACCACTTGGTGCACAAACTGTAAGTGACTGAGCTGGAATGGAGGGACAATAGCCTCTGGATGAGGGCTTAACACTCTTATACGGCTAAAGAGTTACAGCCTGTAGTGGGGCGTGTGAGCCTATACCAGAACACACTACTCTTCTACATTTGCACACACTGTACATAGATTTTTCTTTTGTGTTATTGACTGTACGTTTGTTTGTAACTCTGGTTTTTGTCACACTGCTTTGCTTTATCTTGGCCAGGTCACAGTTGTAAATGAAAACTTGTCCTCGCATGGCCTACCTGGTGAAATAAAAATAAGTGGGGCGTGTGAGCCTATAGTGGGGCGTGTGAGCCTATAGTGGGGCGTGTGAGCCTATAGTGGGGCGTGTGAGCCTATGAGCCTATAGTGGGGCGTGTGAGCCTATAGTGGGGCGTGTGAGCCTATAGTGGGGCGTGTGAGCCTATAGTGGGGCGTGTGAGCCTAAAGGGTCTCTAATTTGTGGATAATGAAGACATCCTGCTAAATTTGGTTTAGCAGTGTCTTTCATTTGAATTTGGTTCAATTAGTTGTATACAAGCCAAAAACTAGCCCTCGTTTCAATGCAGCTAATGCGATCTCATGTCATAGATGGGTATCCTATAAGAACACGGAACATTGAATTGCTAGACAAATAGGAAATATGAAGAGAACTATTTGTGGTAAATGTACCAGCCCAGACACTGTAGAACAGGCCGCAGACAGTTTCACAGTAAACTCACATCCTCTGGGTTTTCATACAGCGCAGAACGACTATGACAGAACACACTGACCACATTCACCACATCTAAGCACATCTCCACTGTCTCCCAGCTCAGACACAGCTAGCTAGGTGTGATTGTCTGTTTTCAACACTTCCCTGCTGCATCTCCCCTAGCGTCCTCTTAAATCATTCTCTATTCTCATTCTCTTTGCACTGAAATGTGATTTGCGTCCTGCTCTCGTTCATATCCCCCCCACCCCAGTTTCCTTAGTCTCTTGTCTCTCTCTCTCTCTCTCTCTGTGTGTGTGTAGGGTACAAGCCATCTTCCCGACCCCAGACCCTGCTGCTCTGAAGGACAGGCGGATGGAGAACCTAGTGGCGTATGCTAGGAAGGTGGAGGGGGACATGTACGAGTCTGCCAACAGCAGGGTAAGCTGTTACACTGACTGAGTGAAGACTTTAACTGAGTTCCTGTTGAGAGGGGGGCAACCCTTAGACAATACAAATGTCTGTGGAATACAAATACACTTCAGAATTTCTCTAATTTTGTGTATTTTTCTGTTCCTAGTGTGTTAACTAATTTCCCCCTCTTTCCCTTACGCTGTTCCCCTTTCTCATCATTACCCCTCTTCTATCATCCTAACCTTCATTCATCTCGCTGTCTCCTTCACTCTATCATTTCTCCTTGTATGTCTCTCTCCTCCCAGGCGGAGTACTACCACCTGTTGGCTGAGAAGATCTATAAGATCCAGAAGGAGTTGGAGGAGAAGAGGCGGACGCGGCTCCAGAAACAGGGTATGTTGGTGGCCACCCCTACAGGGTTTAGGGCCCTGGGCCAGCTGGCATGGCCCCAGCTGGCATGCCCTCACTGCCTCTCACTGAGTGGACAGGATACACATGTAATATCACAAATGGATGTGCATACTGCATTCAGATTCTCAGACAGGACACACATACTCTTTAGAGTGCAACAGTGGCAATACATCTTTTCACCTCTTCACCCCTACAGATGGTCCCCTCCCTGACCACTCTCTGGTGCGGCCCGGTGGACCCAACCAGATGGTTAATAGGATGCAGAACCCTGCAGGTGAGTCCATGGGGACAGGAGGGGTTGCCAAACAGACATTATTGGGCTGTTTTTAGTGGTGTTATACCTTATCGTTTCACTTGAGAGGTTACTACATTTGGCTCATGTTGACAATATTTTATTCTGTAACTTTGTTAGTGTGCCTTGAGCTATCCTGGTTACTATGTCCAACGTTATGCAGCAGGTTTAGATGCATAAGCACCTAAATATGTTTTCTTTGTTCATCCTCATGCTTGTTTTCTTCAGGTATGAACCAGTTCAACCAGATGGGGATGCAGTCTATGGGTCAGAGGTTGACCCCTCCTCTACCCCTCACACCCATCAACCAGGTCAGTACTCTTTAAAAAAAAAAATATATGCACTTAATGGCCGTTGTTTTGAGAAGGGCGAATTATACCCAAATACAAAAGTTTGTGTTCAATTGATCTTATTTTGACGCAAGAGGAACCGTATCATGTCATAGCACTAACGTATACATTGATTAAACACATGGAGTAGTCCCTAGTATCAGTGTCTGAATGGACTGAGCTCTGTTCTAAACCAATGTCTGTGTCCCCTTTTTAGATGGGCATGGGGAACCCCAGGATGAGCCAGCCCAACGTGGGCCAGAACCAGTACCTGCCCCAGGGACAGTTCCCAGGCTCCGGTCCAGGCCTCGGCACTGGTCTGCCTGGCATGGCACAGCCTGGCATGAACCAGCAAGGCAACCAGGGAGGCATGGCACAGCCTAGTATGAACCAGCAAGGCAACCAGGGAGGCATGGTACAGGTGAGAGGGTGGGCAAAAGTGGAACTATATGGTCTGTCGCTGCCCTCAATTATGTAGATCCCGGAAACGGAAGGACAGATTGGGTTCTGCTGTTGGTTTTAATTGTGAACCATAGTACCAAACTAACTAAACACAATCGCTAAGACATTCCCACACATCTGTACATGCACAAGTGAAACCCTCCTTCCTACACTAGCGTTTCCTCATGTAGGTTCACTGGAGGGATGCCCCCGTCATACATAATGTATGTTAACGTCTGAATAATGTATGAACTGTTCATGCTAAATACCTCATCTCTCCTTACAGACTCAGATACCCATTCCTTCCCCTCTCCCCGTCAACAGCCCTCTAGCTGGGCCCGGCTCGGTCGGTGGGGGTAGTGGCGTCCCCTCGGTGGGGCCCATGGGTCCCCAGAGTGTGGGTGGAGGCCCCTTGTCCAACCTGCCCCTGTCCAACAACCCCCAGCAGCCCAACTCCATCCCCCACCTCGCGGCCATGCGCCAGAGCTCGCCCTCCCCCGCCCGCAGTCTTACCCCCACACCCCACCAAACGCCACCCAGGCTAGCGGGCTCACAGACCCCCCAGCCCCACACCCCCAACCCGTCTCAGCTGGCCCCCCCAGGCCCTCAGCAGCAGCTAGGGCCCGGCAGCCAGGGGCCAGGCTCCAACAAGCCCATGCAGCAGGGGATGGGGGCGGGGTCTACCACCCCATCGCACCCTGGTCACCCCTCCACAACCCCCAACCCACATGGAGGCCAGCTCCCTCGCACGCCTCGCACTCCGGTGAGATTGACTTAATAGATCATGTAGAAAAGTACAGCCACATCTCCAACATGTGGTATGAATAGTACATTGATTCAGTACCAGTTTTACAAAAGTAATCTCAACATTGACATACAGCTGCAAAATGGAACAGTTAACAGCCAATGTACTAATGATTTGTTTTGGAACTTCCTCTCACCCACCTTACTGCACTCAGTTGCCTGTCAATTTCCTCACCTTCACTAACTCCCATGGGGGTTGTTGCATTCTCTTGTTATATCAATTATTTTCTAACCCCCCCCAGATGTCCCAGAAGGGGGGCTTCCAGCCCCAGGACGGTCAGGCTCTGACCCCAGCGTCGGTCAGCAGTGTGGACACAGCCTCCCAGCAGGCCTCCCATTCGGATGCCTCGGCCTCCGTGGACCCCAAGACGGAGGTCAAGCAACAGCAGCAGGATGAGGAGGATGACGGGGAGGAAGGCTGCTCCAAGGGGGGGAAGTTATCCAACGTCAAGATGGAGAACAAACCCATCAAAATGGAGGGGGTGAAGAAAGAGGAGTGTGGGGGCAAAGGTGTTCCCATGGAAACGTCATCATTGGTGGGGGTAAAGAGTGAAGACAGGGTGAAGACTGAAGACCGGAAGCCGGAGGTGAAGAAGGAGCCAAAAGAGGAAGAGAAGGGATCCGAGTCCCCTGGTACACCATCTGGTGCCCAGAACAAGAGGAAGAGTAAGGACTGTGTTTTGTGATGGCATATGTACTGAGTTGTTTCTATAACCACACAGAGTATGTTCCTGCTTCTAAAAATGTATGCCGTTATCCGTTTCTGAATCCGACTTGAACCCTAACCTGTCTCTCTACCCCTTTCCTTCCCCCTCTACTCTTTTCACCTCTTCTCCTTCTACCTCTCTCAGTCTTTAAGCCAGAGGAGCTGCGCCAGGCCCTCATACCCACCCTGGAATCTCTATACAGACAGGACCCAGAGTCTCTGCCCTTCAGACAGCCTGTCGACCCTCACCTACTGGGCATACCTGTATGTACTGCATATTCGCACGGTTTCAGTTAATGCTCTACCAAAAACGTGCTTTTTACATGTGAAGCTAGCCAAACCAATTTCCCATCTGTGGAATAATAAAGGAACCTAAACTCTCCCTCCCCAGGACTACTTTGACATAGTGAAGACCCCCATGGACCTGTCCACTATAAAGCGGAAGCTTGACACGGGTCAGTACCAGGAACCCTGGCAGTATGTGGACGACATCTGGGTCATGTTAAACAATGCCTGGCTATACAACCGCAAGACGTCCCGCGTCTACAAGTACTGCTCCAAGCTGGCTGAGGTGTTCGAGGCCGAGATCGACCCCGTCATGGTCAACCTGGGCTACTGCTGTGGCCGGAAGGTGAAATGGGAGTGTGATGCGGGGGGGTTATGTGTTTGTGGTTGGTTACTAGGGTGTGTGACGTACAGTGTCAGGCTAGATGTGGCTATTACGTCGTTAGTTTCACATCCCATTCTGTGCATGGAGACGAGGCTTGGCTAATTTCAGCGTTGGCATAACACACCGCCATATTAACTTTCAACACTTTTTCAAATTTTGAGCATAACCTTGCAGCTATTTCTGACTTTGCTCTTGAATGGGCTAAGCAAAGTGGTCAACAGGGATGACTTGAGCGTCTCCGTTCTTGAAAACAAGGTGTGGCGGTCGGGGCTCAGCCCCATACAGCTGTTGTCTTGTACTGTGACAGTGAGCCTGAAGGTCCATGTGAGCCAGGACTGACCCATTCCTCTGGCTTACCCAAATGACCCATGATGACGCCAAAACATTGTTCTATTGCTTTGGGCAGAGGCTGTATATAGTCTGTCCTCTTGAGTCTAATGGTGCTCATGATCATGTTTCCCTGGTCGCATGGTCTGGTAAAACTCCTGGCAATGTGTAACAAAAAGCAGATTTGTAATTAGCCATCTCTTTTCATTCTCCTTGCTCCAGTCTTTTTGTTACTACTTACATTTGTAAAATGGGTAGCTCTTTTTTTTTTTTACCTGTACTGAAAAGCTCTGTACAAATATTATATTCCTCCTGGTATTGAAGGGCCAAACTATTTTTAAAATGTAGTTTGAGTTTAAGTAAGTGTTAATTTATCGTCTCTTTCTCTTTCCTGTCTTCCCTTCTTCTCCTCCCTCAGTTGGAGTTTTCTCCCCAGACGTTGTGCTGCTATGGGAAGCAGCTGTGCACTATACCCCGGGACGCTGCCTACTTCAGCTACCAGAACAGGTATGGAGAGGGGGGGAGGAATCTGAGTGACACACACGGTGATCAATAGAAAAGTTGACTTGTGTTTCTATGGAAATAAATGGTTTGCCACTTCATTTTCATATCTGTTCAGTGTCTGCATTGTCCCATGTTTCCCCTCCTTCCCCCTCCAGTTGATTCTGTCGCTGCTGTGGTGGTTTTGCTCATCTTCTCATGTCCAAATGCTAATCTGTGCTTTGCCTCGGCCTTCTGCTCTGTTGTCTTGTCCTCCCTCTCCTCACCATCCAACCCTTTCGGTCCTCTCCCCCTGTCGTCAATGCCTGTGACATCTGCATTGGCTTGCTTTTGTCTGATCCAATCATGCGCCTCCAAACCCCTCCCTCCCCTTCAATCCTGAATCATGATTGGCTGTTCTGACGACGACCCCTGCCCCGCCCACTCTGCGCTCCTCCTGCGTGCTTGCTCCCGCCCTGTCCTGCCATGCCTTGCCCTGATTGGTGGCTGCCTCCCCGTGCCTTCTCTGTGATTGGCTGTGCTGTTGGGGAACGGTGTAGTTCACCAAAATTTGGGCTTCTTGCTGACAGGTACCACTTCTGTGAGAAGTGCTTCAACGAAATCCAGGGGGACAACGTGTCCCTAGGAGACGACCCCTCCCAGCCTCCGACGTGAGTAGAACGTTACCCTCTAGCCTTCCCTCAACTTGTCTTTTAGTTTTAACGTAAATTTGATTTTATATTTAGGCTTTTATTATTTGACTCCTCATATGCCAAGCTTCTCCCTCATATCTGCTTAAAGTACCTCCATTTGCTGTTATTGGTAATATTTTGTGAATGTCTCCCTTCCATTTCTATGTTTTCTGTGGTATTCTGTCTTCTGCAGTAGGTGATTGGTTTTATTGCACATCTGTACTGCTGCTGTTAGTGTTTGTCTCACCTCAGACGGGTCTTCCTCTATAGCCCTACATCTGTTTTGCAGCATCTCTTTTTAGTAAATCACGATTGGGATGAAAACACGGCGTATTATATCTGGATATCTGGCAGGTTTCATGAGTCTTATACTTTCTATATGAAATGTTTGACGAGGGCACAGCCAGAGAATCAAATGCTCCCACCTTGTGGTGATTTTAGAATTTGATGTATTTATTTAACGGTTGGGGGAGGGGGGCCGAGGGAGAGGGTTGGGGAAATCCTGTAAAGGTTAGACCAGTGGTTTTCATCCGGTGTGCTTTGGCACAGTGGTGTTCCTTGAGGAGTGCTCATTTGTGCCGTGAACCCTTTCTTAATTAATAAAAATAATAATAATTGCACTCATTTGTAAACGTGACCTGTTGAATTCACATGGAATTTAGACTTGGGAGCACCAGTCTATCTCAGATAAATATATTGAATAGCACTTTGTTACATCTGTATTGTCGTTTCAAGTCTGGTGTGCTCAGGCTGTTACATTTGTATCATTTGAGGGGCACTCATCACGAGCAAAGTCGTTTGACTTTGCCAGTGAGAACCATTTAGCCCAGGCACTTTACAGCGAAGTTACACAAGCATGGCTTTGTGTTCGTGGTTTACCTTTACAATGCAGAAAAACACTTGCCTCTAGCTCAAACGTTCAAAACTAAATAATATATATAAAAATAAGGTTTCTTTTATCATGAGCTGTGGCAATAGTTAAACAAAAAATAGAAATGCAACGCATAGTGTTGGTTTCATGAGCTGAAATAAAAGCTCCCCAGAAATGTTCCATACACACAATGTTCTCTCATTGTGCACAAATGTGTTTACATCCCTGTTAATGAGCATTTCTCCTTTGCCAAGATAATCCATCCACCTGACAGGTGTGGCATATCAAGAAGCTGATTAAACAGCATAATTATTACACAGGTGCACTTTGCTGGAGACAAGAAGGCCACTCTAAAATGTGCCAGATAATTGAATGTTAATATCTGTACTATAAGCTGCCTCCAACATCGTTTCAGAGAATTTGCGAGCAGCAGTTTGCTGATGGTGGGGTTATGGTATGGGCAGGCGTAATCTACGCATAACGAACACAATTGCATTTTATCGATTGGGAATTTGAATGCGCAAAAATACCATGATGAGATTCTGAGGCCCTTTTTTTTAATGTGATTTAAATATTTAAAAAATAATGGTGTCTTTCACCAACAGATGCATATCTGTATTCCCAGTCATGTGAAATCAATAGATTAGGACCTAATGAATTTATTTCAATTGACTGATTTCCTCATGAACTGTTACTCAGTAAAATCTTTCAGAGAAGGTTGGGAACCACCTAGGCTATGGTTCATCCATCTTACCTTTTTCATTAAAAAAAACTTGAGGCTTTTGACTGGGTGTGGCCTGGTTGCGGACGTTGACTGGGGGTGGCATTTCTTCTTTCTCACTTCAGTTCCATCGGTAAAGATCAGTTTGAGAAGAAGAAGAATGACACATTGGACCCTGAATTGTAAGTCCACCATTAGAAGTAAATATCTTGTTGAGTAATTGCATTCATGTTGTGATTGCATTGTGAGCGCAATGTAGTTGTGCAGTTGTAAGTAGTCGCAGTGATTGATTTGGTTCCTCTCTGCAGGCTTGTGGAATGTATGGACTGTGGACGTAAGATGCACCAGATCTGTGTCCTGCACAATGACACGATCTGGCCGTTAGGGTAAGTCTGTGTGTGCCCTGTAACCTAGGAAAGATGAGGCAGTTTGTGTTTAAGAGTCTGGTTTCTCTAATGAACTTTTTCTCCTACCAGTTTTAATTGTGATGGCTGCTTAAAGAAGTTGAATAAGACGCGTAGAGAGAACAAGTATGCCGCCAAAAGTAAGTACCAATGTCTTTATCAAAAAATCATCTAAATATCACTTACCCGTGTCCATTTTGATGTAGTTCATCCCTCTTTACCTAGCTTACTTGTAACTAAACTAAGCTCATCTCCCTCCCTCTCTCCAGGGTTGCCCCACACTAAGCTGGGCTGTTATTTGGAGACGAGGGTGAATGACTTCCTGAAACGTCAGAGCCACCCTGAGTCGGGTGACGTCACCATCCGAGTCGTCCACGTCTCTGACAAGGTGGTGGAGGTCAAACCAGGCATGAAGTCCAGGTAAGGGACAGGCACCATGGTGGGGGGGTGTGTGTTACCTTGAAGAAATGGAACAGGAGAAAGGGATAATGGTAGTGGTGGAACAAGTGAGGTTAATGTAGTAATTTGCTGAAGCCAAAATCAACCCATAGCCACTACCCCCTAGGCACTTTTGTACATCTGAGAGGATTGGATAACTCAAATTCTGAGAGAAGTGTTTTCCCCCCCAGAATTGTTAGATGGAGAAACAGTAACTCTCTGAATGGTGAAGTTCTGAAGATATTGGTATGCAGGGTTGGGGAGTAACTGATTTACATGTCATCTGATTACAAAAAAGTGAACTGTAATCAGTTAAAAGCAACAATATTGCAGTTATATTAGACACTTTTGAATTCAGAAAGGATGTTTGAGAACAAATGCACATTGACATCTTCCTGTTTTCACAATGATATTGAATTCAACATTGAAGGCGTACATTTTAAGTTTGTTCCACCTGAGAGTCTGATCACAAGTCGGCGATCCTTTTTCCCTTCTAATGCATCTTAAGGGGACAGTAATCTAAAAGTAACGAAGTAATCAGGTTACGTTACTGATGACCGTAACTAGTTACTAACGGATTACATTTAGAAAGTAACCTACCTAACCCTGTTGGGATGCATGCATCAGTTGTCTCACTCTTGTCGTGTCTCCAGGTTTGTGGACACTGGGGAGATGTGTGAGTCGTTCCCATATAGAACAAAAGCCCTGTTTGCCTTTGAGGACATCGATGGCGCTGACGTCTGCTTCTTCGGCATGCATGTACAGGAGTATGGCTCGGACTGCCCTCCTCCCAATCAGAGGTAATGGTTCTGTTAAGGGTCCATTTTATCTTAACTCAGTTGGGAGCAGTTATATGTACATGCATCAAAGGACTTGACCTCATCTTTAATCTTTCTCTCTCTGCCTACTTGTCTACCCCAGACGAGTGTACATCTCGTACCTGGACAGTGTTCACTTCTTCCAGCCTCGTTCTCTGAGGACGGGCGTCTACCATGAGATTCTCATTGGCTACCTGGAGTATGTCAAGAAGCTGGGGTACACAACTGGTCACATCTGGGCGTGCCCACCTAGTGAAGGGGACGACTACATTTTCCACTGTCACCCTATGGACCAGAAGATCCCCAAGCCCAAGAGGCTACAGGAGTGGTATAGGAAGATGCTGGACAAGGCTGTGGCGGAGCGCATAGTGCACGACTTCAAGGTAAGAGTCTTGAGGAAGGCTTGAGGGTTCCATGCAGGGACAGAGTTCGAATTTTAAATGGCTCCATCCACAAGTGGAGGGGTTGAGCGCACAAGGACAGAGTCATGGATTGGCTTCTGAGAAGGAGCACAATTTTTATCACTGCTCATGTTTTGGTGTTATGCATTTGTTACATAAAGCAGGACGAGTGGAGGTTTAAACTCTCTCCCTCTCTCAGGACATCTTCAAGCAGGCCACGGAGGACCGTCTGACCAGTGCCAAGGAGCTGCCGTACTTTGAGGGGGACTTCTGGCCCAACGTGCTAGAGGAGAGCATCAAGGAGCTGGAGCAGGAGGAGGAGGAGAGGAAGAGAGAGGAAAACAGTACTTCCAACGAGAGCGTAGATGTAAGTGGGATAGGTATTTACTACAAGGTACATTGCTGTGTGTTCTTATGGGTCTTTTGATCTCTTTCAATGTGATTCAATTTGAACTTTTAAATACAAAATGTTAAATTGATGCTTGTATGAACTGCATTTCTACATTTGATCTAAATCAAAAAGGGTTACTACTGTGTGTAATTCACCTCCAGGCCACGAAGGGCGACAGCAAGAACGCCAAGAAAAAGAACAGCAAGAAGACTTCTAAGAATAAGAGCAGTATGAGCCGAGCCAATAAGAAGAAGCCAGGCTTGCCCAACGTGTCCAATGACCTCTCTCAGAAACTCTACGCCAGCATGGAGAAGCACAAAGAGGTAGGAGGAAGAGACCATTGAATGTGTTTAATATATTTCTGAACATAAGTTACAAACATTAGGTAGTAAATCAGGCTCCCTTGGAGTAAATTGGTGAGAATCAGATTTTAGGACTGGCTGAACGAGTCACTTTCGCAAACCCAAAACTACTTTCCACTAAGACAGTATCTTCTCACTCTTCTCTGTGTTAACCCTTCTCTCCTTGCCAGGTATTCTTTGTGATCCGTCTGATAGCAGCACCCATGTCCAACACGCTGGGCCCCATTACGGACCCCGACGGCCTGATGGCCTGCGACCTGATGGATGGGCGCGACGCCTTCCTCACCCTGGCCCGGGACAAACACTTGGAGTTCAGCTCGCTGCGCAGGTCCAAGTGGAGCTCCATGTGCATGCTGGTGGAGCTCCACAACCAGAGCCAGGACCGCTTCGTCTACACCTGCAATGAGTGCAAGGGCCATGTGGAGACACGCTACCACTGCACCGTCTGCGAGGTGAGGGGCTGGTGGAGGGTTAGAAGGGGAGGAGGAAAGAAGAGGGGATGGGTAAAGCTGGGACGATGCCTTCCTCTTTTTTTTTATTTTTTATTTCCTAATACAAATTCGATGCCGTGTCCCTGTTTCACTGCCTCTCCCATGTGCACACTAATTAGTTGGAGAGATAAGCGCAAGCATTTACACATTGCAATTGTGGAAAAAAGCACTGTTTTTAAAGCAACTACCATTATCAAAGAGAGGAGAGTAAGTTTTCAGGGTATAACATTTTATTTCAACTCCAATATTGAGCAAATGGCACCAGCACTTTACATATGATTGTGAAGCCTAATGTGGTTGAGATGATGCACCTGCGGAGAGTTGCACGCTATTCATATAGAATACATCAAGTAGCCTAGTGCTGCAGGACATTAAAACTAGAATCCTTAGTTGCTACATACATTTTTGAAATTGATGAATAATGTGTGGAGTAGTAACCAACACATGCTTTCTCCCCTCTCTGTCCCAGGACTATGACCTGTGCATCACCTGCTACAATACTAAGGGCCACATCCACAAGATGGAGAAGCTGGGTCTGGGCCTGGACGACGAGAGCAACAACGCAGCCTCCTCGTCCATTGCCAACCCCGGGGACTCGCGGCGCCTCAGCATCCAGCGCTGCATCCAGTCTCTGGTCCACGCCTGCCAGTGTCGCAATGCCAACTGCAGCCTGCCGTCCTGCCAGAAGATGAAGCGCGTGGTGCAGCACACCAAAGGTTGCAAGCGCAAGACCAACGGCGGCTGCCCCATCTGCAAGCAGCTCATCGCTCTCTGCTGCTACCATGCCAAGCACTGCCAGGAGAACAAGTGTCCCGTACCGTTCTGTCTGAACATCAAGCACAAGCTGAGGCAGCAGCAGCTCCAGCATCGGCTACAGCAGGCCCAGATGCTGCGGAGGAGGATGGCCAGCATGCAGAGGGTGGGTCAGCCACCTCCGGGACCGGGGGGAAACGGTGGACTACCTTCTCCGGGAAACAACGGCACCACAGGGCCCAGCACCCCCATGTCTGTGGGCACGCAGCCCCCCACGCCTCAGACCCCCACCCAAGGGAACATGCCCCAGCAGGGGATGGGCCAGGGCCCCCCAGGTCAGCAGCAGGGCAGCATGCCCCAGCAGCACCACATGCAGCACCAGTTCCAGCAGCAGATGCAGCTGCAGCAGCAGGGGGGAGGGGGAATGATTAACTCTCCTCAGCAGCAACAGATGGTCCAACAACAGCTCCAACAGCAGCAACAGGGCCAGTCTCCAAATGTCCAGCAGATGCAGCACCCAGGAGGTCTGCCCCCCTACATCCCCAGACCTCCAGGAGCCTCGCCCCTCCACCAGTCCCTGGGTAAACCTGGTCCAGCCACCCCTCCACAGCAGCAGACGAACCCTAGCCAGGGTTCAATGCCCCAGGGGCAGCAGCAGCAGCAGCAGGGGCCTCCTCCGGCAGCGGTGGAGATAGCGTTGAAGATCCAGCGTGTGGCAGAGACCCAGCGTCAGATGGCCCAGGCCCAGATCCTCCAGAGGCAGCAGGCGGCCCAGGGTGGAGGCATGATCCCCCCTCACCACCCCCAGGCCCAGATGCAGAGCATGGCCCACCCAGGAGCAGGCATGGTAGGGCCCCAGGGCCAGGGTCTGGCAGGCAGGACCCTGATGGAGCAGCAGGGGATGGTGGTGGGGCCAGGAGGCATGCAGCAGCAGTCCCAGATCCCCCCTCAGGTTCAGCTCCAGCAGCAGGCCCGACTTCAGAACCCCAACCAACAGCAGTGGGGAGGCCCTGGTGGGATGACTCCCCAGCAGAGGCAAGGCATGATGGGACAGATGGGTCACCTGACACTGCAGCAACAGCAGCAGCTTGCCCAGCAACAGCAGCAGCGGCAGCTTGCCCAGCAACAACAACAACAACAGCAGCAGCAGCAGCAGCAGCAGCAACAACAGCAGCAAGGTCAACCCCAGCAGCAGCAACAACAACAGCAGGCAGGGCAAGGGGGGTTAATGGGGTTGATGGGAGTTCAAGGTGGCGTGGCTGGGGCGGCGGCGGCTATGGTGGGGACAGGGAACCTCCCCCAGGCAGCTCTACAGGACCTCCTGCGTACCCTCCGCTCTCCCAGCTCCCCCGGCCAGCAGCAACAGGTCCTCAACATCCTCCGCTCCAACCCCCTCCTTATGGCTGCCTTCATCAAGCAGCGAGCCGCCCGATACCAGGGAGGTCCAGGGGTGCCTGGGGCACTGGGAGGAGGCCCAGGAGGGGGGCCTGGAGGTGTGCGGTTCCAGGGGGCCCCTGGTGGGGTAGGAGTTGGGCCTGGTGGTAGCCAGGTTGTTATTGATGGTCAGCAGGTCAACGTAAATCCTGGAGCGGCCCAGGCAGGTATGAACATGGGCCAGGGAGGAGGAAATATACCCACTATGGCTCAGCTACAGCAGTTGCAGCAACAGCAACAACAGCAGCAGCAGCAACAGCAGCAGCAGCAGCAACAGCAGCAGCAGCAACAGCAGCAGCAGCAACAGCAGCAGCAGCAGCAGCAGCAGCAGCAACAGCAGCAGCAGCAGCAGCAGCAGCAACAGCAGCAGCAGCAGCAGCAGCAGCAACAACAACAACAACAACAGCTGCAGCGCCCCCTCTTGCCTGGGAGTTTGCAGCAACAGCAGCAAATGGCAGCGCAACAACCGCAGCAACAACAAGGCGGTATGCCGGGCCAAGGCACCCCAATGTCCAACATGACTCCCCAGTTCAGAGAGATTCTGATGCGAAGGCACCTGCAGCAGCAACAACAGATGAGTAACAATGGTCAGTTCCAGCAGCCCCCCCAACAGCAGGGTCAGGGACAGCAGGGCTTCATGCAGCAGGGCCAGCCTGGTCAACCTGGCCAGACCCAGTCTGGGGGAGGAGGGCTGCAGCAGGGGGGGGGGCAGGGGCCCCAACCGGGTCCCGGGCAGGGCCAGGGCTACCCTGGAACCATGTCCCAGCAGGTAGCCACAGCCCTACAACAGAGGCTGCAGCACCAGATGCAGATGCAGCAACAGGATGGTGCGGGGCCTGGGCAGCTCCAACAGGGGCAGCAGGGTCCCCAACAAGGCCAAGGTGGTCCCCCCCAGCCCCAGTCCTCCCATGCCATTCTCCAGCAGGCCCTCCACCAGAGACTCCTCCAGCAGCAGCACCTAGGAGGGGGCTCGCCTGCCCAGCACGGCAGTCCTATGAGCCCCCAGCAGCAGATGGCCCAGTCCCCACACCCCCACCTCCAGGGCCAGGCTCTGGGCGGTCAATCTCTCAGTAACCAGGTGCGTTCTCCTCAGCCTTCCCCTCGGCCACAGTCCCAGCCGCCCCACTCCAGCCCCTCGCCACGCATGCAGCCCCAGCCCTCCCCTCACCGCATCTCCCCCCAGACCCAGACAGGCTCCCCACACCCAGGTCACCTCTCCCAGCACCACCCTGGCATGGTGGCCTCCCAAAACCCACAACAACAATTGTCACAGCAACAACAACAGACTAACTCTGGGGACCCGGGTACATTTGGTTCGGACCCAAGTGCTATGATGTCCCAGATAAGTGGGATGGGGGGTTTGCATGGCCCAGGGCAATCGGACATGTTGGGTAATAACAACCAGGACCTGGGGACGAACATTAACCACAGCAGTTTAGACATTATGTAACCTACTACTACGTCTGTCTCAGTGGTCTGAAGAACTGCCTTCATGGGTCTTGCTGGGATTGAATGGAAGGGGGATGGCAGTTTTAAAAGGTATTTTTATTTAATATTTTTCTGATGTATAAATGAAAAGAACTTAACTTCCTATGGGAGATGCAACATTTTAAATCTACAAGTCAATAAATGAATAAATTAAACGAATGGTAAGTTATTGCTGTTTATGTTTTTTATATATATAACATTTTTGCCAATTGTGTGTATGGAGTTTCTGGATGTGCGAGTTCTTCCTTAGTATATGACAAGTAATATTTTTGGGGACTGAATTTTTTTTGCTTTTTTTTTTTTTTTTTTTACACGTATTTTTAAGATTTTAAATGTGGTGGAAAATTGCAGTGAGCTAATACAATGGACCTTTTTATCGTTCTGTTTTCCTTCATAAAACCAGTCATGATTGTATCTGTTTTGCAGATTTTTTTTATTATATATAAATATATTATAATGATCAATATTTTTGCTGTATCTACAAACAAACATCACAACATATCTTCCTGCCTTTTTTGGGGGGGGGGGGGGGGGGAGTACTTTTTTTTCCGGTAAATGTACCTTGCGACTGCTACATTTCACAGAATATATTTTTGAAAAGGACTGTCCAAAAACCAAGAGGATTGAGAAAGGTGAGTTTAAAAAAAAAACACTTTATTTATTTATTTTATGACTTTTTTTCTGGTTTTGTAATCCAAGTTAAACTTACAGTGTTGTGGGGAGGGTGTTGAACACTGGCTGATCTCCCTCTTGGACTGACTGTCTCAGGTCAGAAGCTTCCAGTTTTGACGCCCAGATCTTCTACGTGAGCACATCTTTCCCCGTGTCTCCCAATTTTATTTTATTTTTCTCTCCCATGAATGTGCACTCCCCTTTTACCCCCACACTTACTACAGAATGATGGATGGACTTACTGAGGATGTTGCCTGTTGCCAGCTGATTCGGATAGGTTGATGGCTGTGTGCGTGTGTACATGCATACCCTCATGAAATGAAACGCAGAGGAACAGGGATATGGGGAATGTGTAGCGGGGTTTTCTAGCTATAAACTCGCCTCTTTAAAAAAAAATAATAATCTTGTCAACAATGCTGCCCTTTCCCACCTCTCCTAGTCACATCCCCCTTGTTGTCTTTTGCCCTGCACCATTGGGTGTAATCTAATATTACTGTACAAAGAACTGGACTTTAATGAAATGCTGTTTTTGTATAAAATGAACAGCATAAAGTTGGTGTACAGACTTTAACCTAGGATGAGCAGAGAGACTCAATTAGATATTCTCCATTTGATTTCCTAGCAACTCGGGCTCCTCCCAAATTGAAAGTATTGAGGTTTCTGTAAGGTACAGTAGGTCATATGAGCACCAATGCGCCTTTGTATTTTTGACAAACTGGGGTTATTCTAACAAATCACATCTTGTTTGCTGTGATCACCAACACATTCACATGCGCAACACAATACCGGGGAGAAGGCTTATTAGTGTGGTCAGACAATGAATTGGTCATTAAAGATTTCACAAGTTCACTTATTTTTCTCTATAGGTTGGGATTTGGGGGGAGGGGAAAAAAGTGGCAATATCTTGAGACTTATTTTATATAAAAAGACAGTCTTTTATATATATAGATATATTATTTAATTTCTTTTATATATATATATATAAACTTGAAGCTACAGGAATTAGATTAAACTTTTTGTATTAAAGATGTGATGCAAAATGACACTGCGGTCATTGATACTGCGGGTTTGAGTATATCATGCCATTTTGAAGAGATGTACATGCATATAAATGTATACATACTGAATCACTGTAGAAACCATGGCAACTGAACTTTTGTTTAGTTTGTGTTTTTTCCTAAAGAGACTGGAAATAAGACTATTTAATTTGTTTAGTGTTCAAATGGAATCTTTGACCACTTCTCTACATATTTTGGTGCTTGTGCTAAAAGGAAGCAGAAAAGAACTGTTGCTTTTCTTTAGTTTCAAATTTAAGTTATTTTGGTGGTCTGATTTGTATTTTTTTTTTGCAAATAATGTAATTGTACAATAAAGTATGTTTGTACCATTGGAAAAATACCTGTAATGTCTATTTACACAAGCTACAGTAACATGTTCAGCCAATCGTACATTGGTTACACAGACAACACATTTACTTCATTATCTCGCCCACATGACCGCCGATAAATTAAGGAATCCGTCACAAACGAACAATTAAAGCTCAACCATTTATTTTTAGTACAATATAAATAATCTCAGATATTGACAAGTTATAGACAATGGTTTTTGATTAGACAAGCCATAAAGTGCAAAATGTCTTTGCTCAGCAGTGAATATTTAAGCAACTAACCACATTTGGCAATATCAAACGAGTCTTGTCATGGCTACCGCATTAGCGCATAGTTTAATCCGAAGAAAAATAGGTAACACTTGACACCCAGTGTCATAACCATGTAACACTAATGACCCATATTTACACCTGTTGTGACATATTGTGTTATTTTATGGCTGGTTATGAGACCCACAAGTCAAAACCAACATTTTATTGTAATCATTTTTTCCCCTGCCAACAAGTTTATTTTCTCTTGAAAGTTTATCCTTTGTTGCAATACATTTTGTCATATTTTAAATAACTAGAAAATACTCTGACAATGTCATGAAGCATTATGACCATCCTGTGTCATTTTACTTGGTGTCGAAGTGTAGTTTCTTAGTCCGTCAAGAAGCATTATGACAATCCTAATTATATAAGCCCATCGCGTACATGCCGTTATGTCAGTCATCAGTCAAAAAGAGGGTGTCTTGTTCTGCTCCTGCATTTATCCTAGTCATCAGCAACAGCACATTGGGGTAGGTGCATGTCTGACATCAATGTGTGCGCAATTACAATGAGCATTGAATATGGTAAATGTAAAAAAGATATACACTGTTGACAGGCAGGCCATGGTGTAATGGAATGTTTTGCCTTGTGTGGTAGGTTTTGTGGGTTTTGACACTTTAGTACACTACCGGTCAAAGGTTTTAGAACACCTAACTCAAGGGTTTTTCTTAATTTTTACTATTTTCTACATTGTAAAATAGTAGTGAAGACAAACTATGAAATAACACATAGAATCATGTAGTAACCAAAAGGTGTTGAACAAATCAAAATATGTTATTTGAGATTCATCAAATAGCCACCCTTTGCCTTGATGACAGCTTGGCACTCTCTCAACCAGTTTCATGAGGTAGTCCAGTGGAATGCATTTCAATTAACAGGGGTACCTTGTTAAAAGTGGAATTTCTTCATGAGTTTGAGCCAATCAGTTGTGTTTGTGACAAGGTAGGGGGGTATACAGAAAACAATCCTATTCGGTTAAAAACCAAGTCCATATTATGGCAAGAACAGCTCAAATAAGCAAAGAGAAATTACAGTTAATCATTACTTTACAACATGAAGGTCAAGTCAATATGGAACATTTCAAGAACTTTTACATTTTCAAGTGCAGTCACAAAAACCAAGCACTATGATGAAACTGGCTCTCATGAGGACCGCCACAGGAATGGAAGACCCAGAGTTACCTCTTCTACAGAGGATAAGTTCATTTGAGGTACCAGCCTCAGAAATTGCAGCCCAAATAAATGCTTTACAGAGTTCAAGTAATGGACACATCTCAACATCAACTGTTCAGAGGAGACTGAATCAGGCCTTCATGGTTGAATTGCTACAAAGAAACCACTAGTAAAGGGCACCAATAATAAGAAGAGACTTGCTTGGGCCAAGAAACACGAGCAATGAACATTAGACCGATAGAAATTTGTCCTTTGGTCTGGAGTCCAAATTGGAGATATTTGGTCCCAACCGCTGTGTCTTTGTGAGACGCGGTGTGTGTGAACGGATGATCTCTGCATGTTTATTTCCCACCATAAAGCATGGAGGAGGAGTTGCTTTGCTGGTGACACTGTCTGATTTATTTAGAATTCAAGGCACACTTAACCAGCATGGCTACCACAGCATTCTGCAGCGATTCGCCATCCCATCTGGTTTGGGCTTAGTGGGACTATAATTTGTTTTTCAACAGGACAATGACCCAACACACCTCCAGGCTGTGTAAGGGCTATTAGACCAGGTAGGAGAGTGATTGAGTGCTGCATCAGATGACCTGCCCTCCACAATCATCCGACCTCAACCAAATTGAGATGGTTTGGGATGAGTCAGACCATAGAGTGAAGGAAAAGCAGCCAACAAGTGCTCAGCATATGTGTGAACTCCTTCAAGACGGTTGGAAAATAATTCCATGTGAAGCTGGTTGAGAGAATGCCAAGAGTTTGCAAAGCTGTCATCAAGGCAAAAGGGTGACTATTTGAAGAATCTCAAATATAAAATATATTTAGATTTGTTTAACACTTTTTTTTGGTTACTACATGGTTCCCTATGTGTTATTTCATAGGTTTGATGTCTTCACTATTATTCTATAATGTAGAATAAAAAAAATTAAAAAAAACTTGAATGAGTAGGTGTTCTAAAACTTTTGACCGGTAGTGTAGGTGTCATAACCAGCCATAAAATAACACAATGTATGTTATGACAAGTTGTCAGCTGTTATGGCATGGTTATGAACATGTCAATGTGTTATGACGCTGGGTGTCAAGTAAAGTGTTACCAAAAAAATCTGTTCAGTATTTACTAATACACAAGTTTTCTCCTTCAAATAATAAATACATTGAATTACATTCAGTCAGATCGATATATAGAAAAAATAAGGACTAAAAAGACAATACCCTTCAGTCTGTTTCCTCTTACTTCAAGCTCAAAGGATAGCTGAATAAACATCCAAAAAGAGGGGGCAGTCAGTGTTGCTTTGTTGTGAGTGCGCGTGCAGACGCACGTTTACAAGCCCCAAAATATCTCCAGAAAGAGTAACTTCAGGCAGTCCCATAATCCCTTGCTGCATTTGATCGCAGAGGGAGATCAGATCATTTTACCGAGTCATACTCACAAGACACCATCAGCCTCGGCTTGGAGTGGGATAAACAGCCACTGACCAATGGTAGATTCCACAAAGATGACCACATCATGATGTAAATACAGTGCAATTCAGAACAGACTGTTCCCAAGTCAGTTTTTTGTAAAAAAAATAAATAAAAAAGGTTTTGGTTCCACTTTTAAGGGCAGTGTACACTGCATGTGTTGTGCAGGGTGTTAGTGGGATCCAACATGTCTTGATTATCACTATGTACCCATAGAGAGGAGAGGAGAAAAGTATGCAGGCTGATTAAGTCATTTTGTAGAGGATTTCTAAATCATTACAAGACTCTAAGCCACATCTAATAATAACAGTCCATATGCAGTGCACAAAACCCTTTCTTGTATAGAAGGCTATGATACACAGTATACTGTGTATAGCCGGCTCGATGTAGGAGTGTATGCCCATCTCAATGTAGTCGGTGTATACTGTACACTACAGTCTGCCTATTGAACAGAAGAGGAAGTTAGTGTGGACAGAGGTCACTCACAAGGCCAGAAAGGGAAGAAGGGTAAACGTATGAGGAGAAAGAGTTCACGCATTCCCGACAGTGTGAAGATAAAACTCAAGACTCTCTAGAACTCTAAGCCCCAGCCTCTGAAGAAGCCTTTGGCTGCCAGGGCCTCTCTGAAAGTCACTGTGAGAGAGTTTATGGTGACGTCAGTCACGGTCACCTCCCCTGGGCCTATCACTGGGTTCCAAACGTCCGACCTCTCTGACACGGTCACTTCCTCTGAGCCAATCACGGAACTCCAGTCCTCTGCCCTATTCTGCCCTAATGGGAGGGGAGAGCGGAGGAAAGAGGGAGAGAGAACAGGAGAGGGTAAGTTTGCTGGGATTTCATCAAGTCTATCACGTGTATTGAATGTATGTGTACATCTTCCCATTCTAAATCAACTGATATGTCAGCTTCATGACTTTTAACAGTTTTTATCATTATGATAAAGGTTAAATAACACTGTGCTCCAGTAGGAGTTGTAATATCAATGATGATAACTAAAATGTGTCATTGGTGTTAACTGAGAATTTTGGGATTGGAGACCACAGACTGACACATCTAAGGTCATTAACCATTTAAACATAATTTACTAAAGTTATATTTTGAATGATTTTGCTCACAGTACCTAGGTATCCATTCAATTGGTGACAGAATTGCATGAGAATATTCTAGAATCGGTGTAAGGAAAATATAAACATTTTCCCACCAGTGGTATGTTTCCACAAATGGACTTGTTGTTGAGGATAAAAATCAGTGCGCGATGACGTAGTGCATACAAAATGTACTTTTTGTTTAGGTTTTCATGTACCGAATAAAAAACTAAAGTTCAATGTGTTTACATCGCATTTTCAACTCTACCCATAGTTTTATGAAAAACTGTTGTTTTAAATAGCAAATGTACCTACTCTGGTCTTGACACGTGCTCTAGCCAACACCTCACAGATACAGTGCAGGTAGGCTACAGTGCAGGTAGGCTGTGCGGGTTGGCTAGTCTACATGATGAGATTATTATGGACAACAGCGAGAATATTTGTATTTGTCAAACGTCAGTCAAGCATCGATCATCATTTCACCAGAATAAGACCCTTAATATTTATTAGACAGGAGCATCAAGCTTATCACCTTGCACTTTCACCACCCTGTGAAGTTCATTATCATTTATTTCATCTGTAGCCTAATCAACTGAATGGTTTCCCGAGTCCTAGTGAGAGGGCCACACACCATATCATCGCGTGACTCCAAATTTACTTCAATATGATGGTTATTATATTAATATTTATGCATATAGGTGATTTTACCGCCCAAAAGTTATCACTACAACTCTACTCATCACTACAGGGACAAACCAATTTGCTTGCTCTTGGTACTTTATACAATGCATTAAGGTAAGGTTTTGCAATATAAACACCATCCGTTATGTTTTAGTTCATTATAAACAAAAAAACATGTATGATTTGTAACTATTTGTAATTTTAAAGTGTTTTCCATGGTTGCAATGCCAAGAGATACAAATGCCACTGCATTTCAAGAACAAACTTATTATTAAGTTACGTTTCTATCGTGACCTAGATTGTGTATCTCATTTGTCTTTCGTTCCTGATATCATGAACTCACTGACAAAGGTTGATAAGAGCACTGTGCATTGCTTGCATGATGAGTACATTGCCTGTAGGCTATGCATAGGCCATCTGTGTTCTACCAGGAAGATTGACATGTACTGTTCTGCGCCATACATTAAACCCTATTGTCAACCCTCTCTCTTGCCATTACTTGTGTCTGTTTGCTGTGCCCAGTTTGGATGGGATCGGGGAGCTTATGTTCCTGGTTGTCTGCCCAGCGGGCCTCCTGTACTATACCTACTAACAGGTTGACACACACACACACACACACACACACACACACACACACACACACACACACACACACACACACACACACACACACACACACACACACACACCAGTGTCATAGTCTAGAATTAGGTCAATTTGGTGATTAGGCAGAATAGAAACTTCCTGTGACCGACTAACACACTTACCATTCAGAATGCCGCTGGACATCTCTGTCTCTCGCTCTGACTCATCCTGTCGAGCTTCCTCCTCCTCATCTTCCTCTTCCCTCCTTCCCCAGTCCTCATGTGTGGGGTCCTGTGTGGGGGTAGGGGGACCAGGGGGAGAGGCCAGGCGCACGAACTGTGACCTCCTGGGTTTGTTTTTGTGGTGGTCCAGGTGGGGGTGCAGGCTCCGTCTACAGGCCCCGTAGGTCGGATCCTCTGCCTCAGAGTCCAGTGAGCGAGTCAGGGAGAGACGTAGGCGAGCTGGAGGCTTCTCTGGGGCCTTGTGGGCACTACGTAGATCCATGGTGTAAATAGTGTTCTACAGAGAGGGGAATAATAAAGATGTCTTATAGAGTAGCAGTGTTTCTCCAACATCCTTACCCCTTTAGTTAGTATGCCAACTAGTATTACTCTGTCTAAACAGACACAGGAGAAGATACATTTAACATTAACCCATCCCACCTGTAGTAGAAGCCTTTTAGCTTTGGGTCCTCTCTTCCGGTACCCTAGAGCTCTGTCCTTTTGGTCTCTGGTGGAGTGGTAAGGTCAGTCAGTACAAACAGGCATAGTTTACTATTACTACAGTATGGTGTATTAATACTACTACTACTACAGTGCTATGCTATTCGTTAGCTAGGTAAGGCCTCTACAGTGTCTCATGGACTTACTTTTCCTCATAGGCCTGCACCAGACGCTGGTCCAAGATGTGCTCCTCTGGTTCCCATGTACTGTATCTGTACAAAGACATCGCCGTGGTTACTCATCCATCCAATAATACTCTGCATGACTCATGGTCCTGGATTACTGGATATGATGATGACGTCATAGAGATGATACTCACTTGGGGGGCCATCCCTTCCACTTCAATAGATATTCCACGTTCCCCTGTGACACAGAACGTTGGAGACAAACATCAATCAGGGAGAAAGAGGAGAGTGTGTGTGGGAGGATGTTAATGGTAATGTTGCTATGCTCACAGTCTACTCCAAGCACATAGATAAATAGCCTATAATAACTTTTGAAAATCAAGGAAATGCATGTCTTCTCATCTATACGATGTAATCATGTCATTACCGGGAAGTCAGATTCCAGATGACTTTACCCTATATAGCTTCTTGACTTTGACAGTTGCTAAATAGAATGGCGTCATCGCACGAGCACACTGGTGACTTGAGAGAATTGGGAACGTCACGAGACTCCCCCCTACATACGCACACGCTCAAAACATTATAAAATGAATATGTGAACTGGACAGGGATTAAAGACATGCACAACAATATTTGACCGAATGCAATGTTTTTCCCTATGTTACGGGGACTGGCTATTTTAACGGTTGATGAGCGCCTGCACGGACAATGACTCATGGACGGAATCGAATTCACTTTTAATGCAATGCAAGACCAACACTTACAAGGACTTCGTATCATACATGATGCTTGTCAAACGAGGCGGCCGCGGTTTGCGCCCTAATAACCCAAAAACCGGTATCTGCCATTTCCTCAAGCGAAACTGCGTAGCTCTTCACAAATACGCAATAATTGAATAACCCGTGGGCTATTCTTCTGCCAATGCACAAGACTGAATGCAATGTTTAGGTTCCGATATGATGCTTCCGTTAGGATAGACCACTGGCACCCGGAGTGTAAAGCGACTGCAACACGCTCCACGTTATGTTAAATTTAAAGAGATACTCCCCACTCTCACGCCCCCTTAAACGTTTATGTCAATGGATACTGGATATAAATAGACCACTGGTAAAGTGCTTTTCAATGTAGCCATCTGTGTTCCCTACTAAATATAGGGTACCCTATAATGGATATTCTCCTAAGTGCGTAAAATTGTCATTATCCAATTATGGTACATGCGTTTTATTTCCAATATGAACGCCTTACCTTTCTAACTCTTTTCTTGATTATTGATTCCACAGCAAACACTTGTTCACCAATCGCTGACAGCTCCATTGGTCCAATATAGAACGTTCTGCTTACTCTTTGAAATAAACTGATCTAGTAGAGATGAGAATAACCGCTGTTAGTTCAACTCTGTCGCTACAAAGTAACTGTATAGGCTGTGACAAATATCTAGAAGTCGTGTTTAAAAATGGTATTCTCCTCCCCCAACCCTCCCTCTAGAAAGTGAGATTTGTTTTCGATTTAGTTCCAGATTAATTTCTCCATTCCACTCGATCTCTCCGTACGTACAGTGACTTCTCAAATCTGCGACACATCTGCACTGTTTGGCGCGTTCCCGTACTTCCAAACGCGCGCTCTTCGTTCCACAGTGTCAAAACAACGCTCGAGCGAAACGCCCGTAACATGGGTCCGCGCACGCAAATGACACTAAACAAGCAGTTGCAGGAAAACAAAGCAGGCAACGTAGGGTTTATTATAAATGCGCTCCATTTTCCATCCAAATTCCAACAATTGCACTCAAGAAATTAAGCCACATCCTCAGGTGTACATATAAAGTGCCATTACAAGCATTTTATTTTTGTGAGAAAAAAAAACAGAAAACAGTAACAGAAGGGAGGTGGGTGGGATTGTCATGACAAAATGGCAAAACGCTAAATCCACTATGTCACTACTTACTGGTTTGAAAGTGATTTTCTACCGGTGAGTTTGGTTGCCCAACCTGAAGTCCCCTAGGGGCATCCCCAGACCAGCAACCTCATTGTTTTGTCTCATGATGTGTGACTGTTGCAAATGATTAAATTATCAGTTGAATGAATCATGTGATTGGATGCTCAGATGAATAGGAAAGCTTTTAGGATTGAGCCCACCAGGTGCAAAATTTAACAACCCCTCTTTTGGTAGACAATAATGTCTGCGTCCTCTGTAAACAAGTTAAGGCCTTATCAAGTCTTAAATAATTCACAATATGTTGTTGTGATGATGATAAAGATCTATCAACCAAATCTCTCAAACAGCTGTTAAACATTCTCAATTTCTAAACTAACAGGTCTTGGACTCTCAAACTTTCCCTTTTTCTTCTACACATCTATCGGACATACTTTCTCTTTCCATTACTCCCTCAACTGTCAACCTTTTCCCTCTGACTCCACTTTACTTTTTGTGGACATTACAGCCAAGGTATCTTCAGATATATCCAAATCTAACAGCAGTGCATTTCCAGCGAATAACTGGAAACCTTAATTAGCATTTGTACCAATTCCACAACTCTGTATATTTGGCTGGTGGATTTTTGCAGGTCATGAGGTCATGAGTTTTTCTTGACCACATGATCTAACCAGAAAAAACTCTGGGCCCTGATAAGCCAAAAAAACAGGTGTGTGGCTTTTCCTGGTAGGGCCGCATGGCCAAGAACAAATCCTGGCTCTACCATGATACAATATACAGCCATTTGTCAATTAATTCATTAATACATTTTAATTGAACCTTTATTTATATAGCCATGTGTCAATACCTGGGCCTAACATGGCTTCAGCCAAGAGGATTTCTAATTTGAAGACATGAACTAGCAGAGTTTCCTACTAACAGACAGGGATGGTCTCAGAAGCAACAGAGGATAAAACAGCTACATACACAGGTCCTCCTGTGCTATTGAGAAAACGTGCTTCTCACCAACTATATTACAGTCTATGTACACAATAGACACACCATGGAGTGCTTGGCATTCCATTGGTTGCTGTCATCATTAGCTCTGTGTTTGTACAAACTTTATAATTTTTTGGGCCAGGATTTAATGTTGTCCGGGTGAAAAAAAATTGAATTGTGAGCAGTGACATGATCAGAGGAAGACAGACAGGTAAAGAAGAGATGTACACTGTCACAGTAGAGCAGAGAATGACAGATAGGAGAGAGAGAGGGACAGAGAGAGAGAGACAGAGAGAGAGAGAGACAGAGAGAGAGAGAGACAGAGAGAGAGACAGAGAGAGGGGGGACAGAGAGAGAGAGCGAGGACAGAGAGAGAGAGACAGAGAGAGAGAGACAGAGAGAGAGAGGACAGAGAGAGAGAGCGAGGACAGAGAGAGAGAGAGCGAGGACAGAGAAAGAGAGCTAGCAAGAGTGACAGATGGGTAGTATTACACACAGTCACATGCCTCTCACACTTGGAAACTGGAAACGTACAAAAAAAAATGAAAAATAGTCATCAATATATATATAAAAACACAGAATCCCAAACACCAAACATAACGTTGTGTAGTGTGATTTCTTCATTACCTCCCTGTATTCATCTGTTTCCTTCATCGCTTCAGGTCTCATCAGCCAGAGTCCAGCAATGGGTGTGTGAGAAAAAAAAGTATGTCTGGTCGGTGTGCATCTGTGTGATTGGCTGAACACAACCCCACCTGCTCTTCAATCTGTCTCCTGATTGGACCATGTTATCCTGAGCAACAACTGGGAAAAGTCTAATCCGGTAGAGAAAAGGTTGCCGGGCACATTCAATCAACAGCCATCTGACCTCCATGTTTGGTGGACCTCCACCTCCTCAGACACCACCAATAGGAGCTCACCATTTTTCCCTCTCAGCTGGTAACGCAGGAACTTCCTGTTGTGTGGAGGGAATCGAAAGAACAGAAGGAAAATAAAGATGTCAGCTTGTTATTTATTAGAAGTTAGACAAGGATCAATCATCATTGTGGATGGTGTCCGTGGAAGTGATTATTATTTGGGAATGAGACTGACTTTGTATTACTATGTGGCAACACCTAGTGGAGACAATACAAATTACATTCTCTCTTGGCTGCTCCACAATGTATGTAAAAAGAACAATGCAAATAATGATGGACTCAATCTACTGACTGGACAGGATAAAACACACACACACACACACACACACACTACCTGAGCTCATCAGGGTTTCCGATGGTATGTGGGCTACGTAGTTTGGAGTCGAGGTTGTAATAGACTCCACCCACCTCCCGCACCCCTATCCAGTGCTGGCGTTTGAGTGGCAGGCGCAGCGGACCCCAGCGCAGATTGGATGGGACGTTCAAGATGAAGCCCGTTACGTTGGATAGCGCAATACTGCCCACATCCCTGCAGGAACACAATACACAAGTCAATCACGAGCTCCCAAGTGGCGCAGCAGTCTAAGGCACTGCATCTCAGTCCAAGAGTCGTCACTACAGTCCCTGGTTCGAATCCAGGCTGAATCACAGTCGGCCATGACTGGGAGTCCCATAGAGTGGCACACAATTGGCCCAGCATCGTCCGGGTTTGTCTGGGTAGGCCGTCATTGTAAATAAGAATTTGTTCTTAACTGACTTGCCTAGTTAAATAAAGGTTACACAATCACAGACTTCCATGAGTGGATTTTCAGTAGCTACTGTAAATCCATGATGATGTTTGTGGGGTAAGTTAAGCCACCCCTTGTTTCTAGATATCTATACACAAACTTGATCATGTGACCAAATATTTATGAAGAGGTCATAATTTTATGGCATCTGTGAAGGAATAAACCACATGGGAAAAGTGATAAGCAAGTTATGCCCGAAGAAAAGATTTTCACAAATTCTAATGACTTTGATGCTTGTATTTAAACCAAAGTAGATACTTCTATGATTGTTCTATACATCAGTTGGGGTCTCTATAAGCAACATTATGAGGTCCTTAACATTGCATGAACATGCAACCTTGTAGCTGTGTGGGCTAATATAGCCAAAATGTTTGCCTTGGGATAAATTGAGTAATTGGCCACCATACCCCATACAAATGATGATAACATTTAGTCAGTTCTATGCATAATATGCATAGTAGTATAGTATTTTTGCAATGTGTCATGCTTATGAACTCAAGATTATCATGCCTGTGTTTACAAACGGAAAACAAGCAGGGGTCTAGCCCCTCTTAAGGTTCTTGAAAGAAGTAGCCAAGGAAGTGAAAGAAGGGAAGAAGTCCATTGGAGCAGCAGCAAGGGATGAAACAAGTTGACTGAATGACACTGAAGAGGTACATTGACAAAAAAAGAAAACAGCGGAGGCACAAGGTCTTATCTGATGACATGCAATCTGAGCTTGATAAACATATCCGGAATTTTGCGGACCAGTTTCATGGGCTTAGTAGCCTCTAATGCAGAGAACTTTCCTACAAATTGGCACATTTAAACAACATCCCTGTCCCAGACAACTGGTCAAGAAATGGAACAACATCCCTGTCCCAGGCAACTGGTCAAGAAATGGAACAAAATCCCTGTCCCAGACAACTGGTCAAGAAATGGAACAAAATCCCTGTCCCAGACAACTGGTCAAGAAATGGAACGGTAAATCATATTGAACGGAGAGATCTATATCTGAATGTAGGAATACATTCAAGATATACACAGTGTACAAAACATTATGAACACCTTCCTAATATTGAGTTGCACCCCTCCCTTTTGCCCTCAGAACAGCCTCAATTTGTCAAGGCATGGACTCTACAAGGTGTCGAAAGCATTCCACAGGGATGCTGGCCCATTTTGGCTCCAATGCTTCCCACAGCATTGTCAAGTTGGCTGGATGTCCTTTGGGTGGTGGACCATTCTTGATACACATGGGAAACTGTTGAGCGTGAAAACCCAACAGCGTTGCAGTTCTTGACACACTCAAACCAGTGCACCTGGCACCTTCTACCATACCCTGTTCAAGAGCATTTTAAACGTTTGTCTTGCTCATTGACCCTCTGAATGGCACTCATACACAATCCAGGTCTCAATTGTCACAAGGCTTAAAAATCATCTACAAATCCTCCCCTTCATCTACAATGATTGAAAGTGTATTTAACAACTGACATCAGTAAGGGATCAAGTTTTCACCTGGACAGTCTGTCATGGAAAGAGCAGGTGCTCCTAATATTTTGTACATTATAATATATTGAATATATCAAAGGGGGCTGCGGAGGGGAGAATGGCTCATAATAATGGCCGGAACGGAGCAAATTGAATGGCATCACACACCTGGAAACCATGTTTGATACCATTCCACTGATTCCGCTCCAGTCATTACCATGAGCCCGTTCTCCCCAATTCAGGTGCCACCAACCTCCTGTAAAATATACCACACACCCATTCCATGAAATCAACTTTGACCTACCAGCCCCATCACCCACTTACCCCTAGCTATGTTTTCAAAACTGTAATGTTTACATGAATTCTGATTATTTCCAGGGATACACAACATCCTGAAATATATGTAGATATCTTTGTTAGAAAGAACATTTGCCTTGACGTAGTGATGCTAAATGTAAAAAAGGACTTAACTTACGCCACTCTCCCCTATGAATGCACTGTATTTATGTCGCAATCGGTTTCGGTAGCTGTTTGGGTAATCATGAGTAGCTGCCATGTGCTCGACAGGGATTCAGAATGAAGAGGATATGTAAGGAAGTCTTCCTCTTTCCACTCTATAGCTGGCGTACGGCCAGTGATTGAAGTGAACTAAATTGAGCACTGCTGAGTCGACTAACATAGTTGCAGACAACACACGCACCAAAAAGGGAGAGGAGTAAACAAGATGGAGAACACAAATGAGCATAGCATTATGGTTCCAATGGCTCAGTGGGTTGGATGGTGCTTGTTGTGGATTTGAAAACCTCTACATCGTTTTGGATAAAAATGTTAAATGACTAGATAGGGAAGAAGGCCATATAGCTTTGATGAGAACAGAGGTATACCTTCTTTTATCCCACCAGACAGCCTCGTATCCTCGGGTCTGCAGAGCGGCCATAATGACATTCACGTCATAGTTCCCATTTCCAAGCATGCTCTTCTTGTGGGGGGTTACCAGAGTGCCGGGAGAGAGTCTGTGGAGAGGGACAAGAGAGCGATGAGGACAGAAGAAGCAAGAGAGAAAAAGGTTGAGAAAGGTAGAGAGATGCAGAAGGTAGAAAGAGATGCAGAAGGGGGGAGAAAAAGAGAGAGGGGGTGAAAGAGGAAAGGAATTTGAGAAATAGAGAATGGAGGAGAGAAATATCTCCCCTAGAGGACACAACTTTAACCACCCACCTCTGGTAGATGTCCTGGAGAGTATCCCTGCTGAAAGCTGCCCCATCCTGGAAGACGTTATTGAGCGCGTGCAGAGCACACAGCTCCCGCCGCTGCTTCTCGTGGTAGATGGGCGGTGGAGGCGTGGCCGGAGGGGTGGAGAGAGCATGCTCTCCCAGGTCTGACCTCTCCCCCCCCACCCCTCTTCCCATCCCTCCCCGCACCACCCCTTTCTGCTTGCTCAGCTTCCATGGCATACAGCCCAGGTCCTGCAGCCCCCCTCTTGCCCTCCCCTTCCCAGAACATGGAGCACTCCCCATCACCCTGTCGCTATGCTGACACGACTAGCATCGTCATGGCAACCTTTCAGTTGCTGTAGGGGCGAGAGTGTGACAAGGGAAGGGGGAGGTGGGTCTACTGGATGACACTGAGGGGGGGCCAGGTCACTTCAACTACACCTGCTGTTTCAAAAGGGACGATTGGAAGAAAAGAAAAGAAAAACTGCTGGCAAACAGTGTTCAAGTTGAGTGAGGAGGCCCGAATTGAATGTGAACAAAAAGTTGGGTGTGTAGACATTGATATTCCAGTTGCTTCAGTATAAAATTAGAATGAACCACAAGGATCATCTATGGAAAAATTAGCAAGAGAAGCAAGAGTATGCGTCTCTTTTTTCAACTTCTTCCATTCTGATGTGTGTCATCGTAACTTTGAGCACCTCAAGTGTCATGAGAGCTTAGGAGTTCTTTCCATTTCTAGAGAGCCCAGAGGACCACGGCTCCACCACAGAGTTTGCTCCAGTGGAAAAGATGAGGGACCTGATACAGGAGGCTCTGTGACATGTAGACAGACGACTTCTTAAGAAAACAGCTGAGAGAGGAAGAGGCAGAAATCCATGTTTAGAGGTTGTCACCTAAATCAATGCCATGCTGAAATAACAATTTAGGGATAACTATGTTTTTCTAAAGCGTCTTTTCAGCAGTGGTCAACAGGAAGGAACACAAGACAGAGTAAACATTTATACTAACAGCTGACTCGATAAGAGCGGCATGATTGTGGCATCACAGCAAACTGTATAACTAGACAACAGGCGTAAGAGTGTCTTAGTATTATTTAGTATTCTGTAAAACAAGTGATATTTACAGATTAGCGAAATATGTCAAATCTATCTGATATTCAAATCCATCGCTCTAGCTAAAATCCAGTGGAACAGGAAGGCAGCTGCAAAGACTAGATGTTCCTTCTAGGGCTGGCTGTACGTGCCATTTGTTTGATAGCATAAACATGGATGCGAAACCCTTCATATTTAGTATATTTATCTGTTGCCACTTACCTTTCGCTTCATGCGATACTGTAGTATGGTTGTCATAATCCTGGTTAAATTAATTGTTTCGCCACTTTTCCTGGGGTTGTTTAGTCCTTTGTCTTTAGCACCTTTTCCTTGTCGCGCCGTATATGAGCATGCGCAAAACGTCAATAGCTTGTTTGCTTGTCATAGGACTGACGCAGGCTATCTGCGAACTGTAGTCCCTCCACTCCCTCGAGACTAAAAAATAACTAAATCTAGGGTTTAGTTATCTAAAAATGGGTTGAGACCAAACATTTATTTTATGCAAAAACATCCGCAAATTGAATGAGGGCTCTTTTGACTTGCAGTTACACTAGCAGGAAATACAGTCCGAGTCACTGCACTTATTTGGAAGAAACTTTAATACTTAAAAAAAAAAAATGAAACCATGGGAGGAATGTAGTAGACAGACAAGAGTGTGTGCAAGAAAACAAGTTGTGTACATGAAGGCAAATTGACATGGATTAAATACTGTTCAATAACAGCAGTACTGTAAGAACATGATATTGATTTTACCCAACAAGCCCATGCTAAGTCTGACATACTTAACAATAATACATGCAGAGACAGTGACATCATGAGGATCAATTCCCCAAAGACAATAACAAACCCAGAATGACAAAAAAAAAAAAAAAAAAGTCAACAAAATGCACCTATACCAAAAATGAAGTATTACTCTTCAACTCTCAATACTCCTGTCCGAGTTTCCGTGCCAACACAGAGGCCATGTCCATCAGCAGTTCCTCCCGGACTTGGTCCTCCCTTTTCTGCAGCTCGTGGGTGTAGTGTCCCCTCAGTGCCCTCATCTCTGCCAGCCTCTCCAGCAGCCCCCTCGCCAGCTCCCTCCTCTCCTCCACCGGCTTGTCTGGGTTGTTGTCCACAAGCTCAGCCCTCTGACCACACAGATACAGAGCAGTTCTGATGCCTCCAGCATCATCCTCCAGAAGCTGGGCTAGCGTGGAGCCTGGACCCAAATAGTCTGCATGGGTGAGGACAATGAGGATGTGGCCTGTGGCACTCTCTCCGACCAGCTCCAGGAGGGCTCTGGTGGCACTAGCAGCATCCTGGTCCACCCCATCTCCAGAGCCAGGGGTCTGGAGCACCAGCAGGAAGGCATGTGGGCCTGGGCTGGCCAGCTGCAGGCTGCGGAGGGTCTCCAAGGCTCTCTTACTGTCACCCAGAGATGGACCCAGGAGGTCTGGGGTGTCGATTATGATCAGCTCTCTCCTGTCCACCACCACCCTCCGCTTGGTACACTCCATCACAGCCCCCAGGGACCCCCCAACCTGAGGGAGGCTGCAGCCAACCAGGGCATCTGCAAGGGAGGTCCGACCTCCACCGGGAGGCCCCGTAAGGATGAGCCTCAGCCCAGGCTCTATGGAAATAGGGCTGGGAGAAGGCTCTGTGCCTGGGGGACTTTCACTAGAAGCCCCTGGAAAATAAATAGACATGAGTGGAACAGTTAATTCAATGAATGGAGAGGGTTTTGTGTCATGATTTCATCAAGTGCTAGTTCTATTATTAAGGAAAACAACCCACAAGACTAAAGGACAGTTGATAAGATGTTTTTTTGTGCAGGAATACAGACACAGCAAGGAACATAATAGAAATGTCTAATTTCCTCTTTCAGTTTGCTTACAGATTCCACACATTGCTTCACATTTGATAGTGAACCTGAGGGGAACAGTATGGGAAACTAAATTACACATACAGTACCAGTCAAAAGTTGACACCTACTCAGTCAAGGGTTCTTTATTTTTACTATTTTCTAACTTATAAAATAAATAGTGAAGACATCAAAACTATGAAATAACACATATGGAATAATGTAGTAACCAAAAAAAGCAAAACAAATCTACAAATATTTCAGATTCTTCAAAGTAGCCACCCCTTGCCTTGATGACAGCTTTGCAAACTCTTGGCATTCTCTCAACCAGCTTCATGAGGTAGTCACCTGAAATATATTTCAATTAACAGGTGTGAATTGTTCAAATTAGTGGGATTTCTTTCCTTCTTAATGCGTTTGCGCCAATCAGTTGTGTTGTGACAAGGTAGGGGTGGTATTCAGAAGACCAAGTCCATATTATGGCAAGAACAGTAGTTCAACTAAGAAAAGAGAAATTATAGTCCATTACTTTATGACATGAAGGTCAGTCAATACGGAACATTTCAAGAACTTTGAACATTTGCAAAAACCATCAGGCACTATGAGGAAACTGGCTCTCATGAGGACCGCCACATGAAAGGAAGACCTAGTTACCTCTCCTGCAGAAGATCATTTCATTAGAGTTACCAGCCTCAGATTGCAGGCCAAATTAATGCTTCAGAGTTCAAATACCAGACGACATCTCAACATCAACTGTTCAGCGGAGACTGCGTGAATCAGGCCTTCATGGTCTATTTGCTACAAAGAAACCAATACTAAAGGACACCCATAAGAAGAGACTGGGCCAAGAAACACGAGCAATGGACATTAGACTGGTGGAAATCTGTATTTTGGTCTGATGAGTCCAAATTTTAGATTTTTGGTTCCAACTGCCATGTCTTTGTGAAACGCAGAGTAGGTGAACGGATGATCTCCGCATGTGTGGTTCCCACTATGAAGCATGGAGGTGGTATGATGGTGCTTTGCTGGTGACACTGTCAGTGATTTATTTATAATTCAAGCCAACAAGTGCTCAGCATATGTGGGAACTCCTTCAAGGCTGTTGGAAAAGCATTCCAGGTGAAGCAGGTTGAGAGAACATTTTTTGCAAAGCTGTCAAGGCAAAGGGTGGCTACTTTGAAGAATCTAAAATATATTTGGATTTGTTTAACACTTGTTTACTACATGACTCCATGTGTTTTCATAGTTTGAGGTCTTCACTACTACCCCAATGTAGAAAATAGTAAAAAGAAAAAACATTTGAATGAGTAGGTGTCCAAACTTTTGACTGGTACTGTATAAAGGAACAGAACTTGCAATTAACTAGAGAAGGGAGAAAAGAGAGGGAGAACCTTACCAGAGTTGTTTTGAATGATAACAGTGAACCCGCTGAGTTTTGTGAATGATGCTGATAGACGAACAAAACCATATCAATACATTATCAACACTTTCAGAGTAATGAATCAAATACATTATCATTTATAAGGTGGGTGGGCATTAGCAATCTCTTACCAACTATAAACCTCCAAATACGCGACAGCCACTTCAGTAAGTACTGTAAGCCTGACACACAAAGACAAAATTAACAAATCATTCACCACCACATCATACATTATATAATTACCTAAAACCTGTGATGGCAATCAATTAATCTACTGCACATTTACATTCCGATGAGTTTAGTAAACATGTTAATGAATATTTTCCTGAGTGTGGGTTTTGATAAGGGAAAGGGAAGAATTGTGACAGTACGTACTACGAAGAGTTCCCATCAGGTGGCTCACCCAAACCCACAGTGAGGACACACCTAAAACAGAGGGAATAATATTTAGTTTAAAATAGGATTTAATCAAGAAGACATTTAATTTAATCCGTTGCTCAGATGAAGATATGCAGGCGGAATAATGCAATAGGTTTCAAGGTTCAACCTCCAGGCATGATGACATACCAGTGAGTGTGCAGAAGAGATGGATGGGCCATCTTATCAGAGCTGGGAGGGCTGCAGCGGACCAAAGAGATAAATGAACTCACGCAGTATCAAACAAAATTCTATTTACGGTGGCATAACAAATTGATTATAAAGCAATCAGATGCACAACACCAGCCGATGTTAAAAACATACAGTCAGTCCCCAGATGGGAGAGAGGATCATCTTACAGATAAGACAACATTATGTACATCAAAAAAGCATTTGCTGAAATAGTACTGTTGTGGTGTAAGGTGGTGTAAGACTCCTGACCCTGTGAGAATCTGTAGAGGAGATAGCCCACCACAGTGAGAGCTCCTGTCAAAACACTGTTGAAGTCCAACCACAGACCTGCAGGGAAAGATTAGAGAAGCATGAGACTGATCAATGTTCTTTACTTGTCAAGTTTAACCTTTAACCCCAATACATTTTGAAAAAGGGTATTTTTTGTTCTACTTTTATAAACTGTGGGCTTACCAGCTTGGTACACTTGTGTTTTGTATTGATTTTAGTCTAAATAAGTTATTGTATATATATTTATAATAGGTAGCCTACATTTCGGACTCAACGGTCTCTACAGAGATTGAAACAGATAAATTTAAAAAAACTCCGGTCGGCATGTTACACAAACCGAGCAAATGTCGGTATGATACTTGTTACTTTTACATCTCGGACGGATAGGATAACAATTAAAATGTATCGTTTGAGAATATCCTTCTTACCAGTGCTACCATCTCCACAGTCGGTTGAGGTACAATCGCTGTCCGGTTTGCAGTCGCACTGGTCCATATTAACAGGTAAACCCGGTCCGTATGCTACTGGCCAAAACCAAAGCGCCATCTCTCGTTACGTGGTACTTTGAGGAGTCGTCGGAACAAAGGTGTTCTTTATTGTAGCTGAATGAGCGATATAATGCAGTATGTGTGGCACTGAGACACTCCTTTTTTCTAATCATACAAGTAGGACGGGAAATAAAGGTAACTGCCAAAATAAAGGAAACACTTGAGTAAACGAGGATATATAAATTATATTAAAAGCAGGTGTTTCCACACAGGTGTGGTTCATGAGTTACTTAAGCAATTAACATCCCATCATGCTAAGGGTCATGCAGAAAAATGCCCATTATTTTAGCTACTATGGCAAGAGACCTCAGTAGCTTGGTTTTCATCCAATTGTCGACAAATTTAATGCAAATATTCTAACAAATATATGCGCTTTTTCCCACCAAACTGACTTGTGGATAAAAATCAGTCAGTGATGACATTGCACACATTTACTTTTTCACGTACATTTTAATGTACTCTGGTCTTTGCATGTGCAATCTAGCCAACAATTTGCAGATATAGTTAGGGTATAGGCTATAGTCTACACATGTTGATATAATGGATAAGAGTAAGAATATTTGTATTAGTCAAATGGCAGCCAAGCATCGAACATGTCACCAGAATAAGACCCTCGATATTCATTGGGAAGAGGCATCAAGCTCATTACCATGCACATTCACCACCCTCTGTAGTTTATCATAACTTATTTCATCTGTAGCTTAATAAACTGCATGCTTTCCCGAGTCATAGTGGGAGGACTACACAACATATCATCCCATGACTCAAAGTTTACTTCGAAATGATGGTTCTTACTCTCACTGAACTAAAATATAACTGCAACATGTAAAGTGTTGGTCCCATGTTTCATGAGCTGAAATAAAAAAATCCTAGTAATGTTCCACACTCACAAAAAGTTCCTCAAAAATTGTATGCACAAATGTGTTTAAATCCCTGGTAGTGAGCATTTCTGCTATGCTAAGATGATAGATCCACCTGACAGGTGTGCCATAAAGAAGTTGATTAAATAGCATGATCATTACACAGGGGCACCTTGTGCTGGGGACAATAAAATACCACTAAAATGTGCAGTTTTATCACACAACACAATGCCACAGACGTCTCAAGTTAAGGGAGCATGCAACTGGCATGCTTACTGCAGGAATGGCCACCAGAGCCGTTTCCATAGAATGTAATGTTAATTTCTCTACCATAAGCCGCCTCCAACATAGTTTTAGAGAATTTGGCAGTAAGTCCAACCGGCCTCACAACCACAGACCACATGTAACCACACCAGGCCAGGACCTCCACACCCGGCATCGTTTTAGACCAGCCCATCTAGACAGCTGATGAAACAGAGGAGAATTTCTGGTCTGTAATGAAGTCCTTTTGTGGGGAAAAACTCATTCTGATTGGCTGGCCCAGGCCCACCCATGGCTGTGAAATCCATAGATTAGTGCATAATGAATTTATTTACAAATTAATTTTATTGACTTCATTATATGAACTGTAACTCAGTAAAATTGTTGCATTTTTATTTTTTGTTCAGTATAGTTCTTAAAAAAAAATATATTCAGTACATGGGACTTTAACCCATCAGCACAGGCTTTTATCTGCAACAAGTCAATTTGATGGAAAATGCACATTGTTTTTATGCAGAATTAAGAATATTCACCTGAAAATCTGTTGCCAATTGGATGGAAACCTAGCTAGTGACTTTGAAAGAGGGGTCTCAAAGGTACATAGGGGGTTTAAAGGGTGTGTGCGTGTCAACCTTATGAAACACTTATGGAATATTCTGGAGTGGAGCCTGAGACAGCGTTTACCACCATCAACAAAACACCAAATTATTGAATTTGTCATGGAGTCGCATCCCCCCAAAAGTGTTCCAGACACTTGTACAATCTATTCCAAGGAGCATTGAAGCTGTTCTGGCAGCTCGTGGCGGCCCAACGCCCTATTAAGACACTATGTTGATGTTCCCTTTACTTTGGCAGTTACCTTTATGTTCAAAAACTGCAGACAAGTAAAATTTGAAGCAATAACAGACAATTATATAAATGGTTCCTTTTAATTTTTATTAAAGTTTAAAACATGTAAAGAAACAATATTATTCTAGCAACACAAATGAGAAACTTTCCATTTTAAGTACAGTGATATATCTCAGATTAGAAACCTTAAAATGGAAGCCCAAAGATAGACCAATAATCCTGCAATCTAGTGCCTCTGACCAGAATATCGACAGCGTAGATGTCAACATATTTTGACATCTACGCCTCATTTGGTGAGCTGTGCAGTCAGGGCGTCTATTAGCTCCTGTTTCTTGGTCCCTGTGACCTTCACCCCAAACTGCTTACAGGCGTCCTTCAGCACGGGCACCGTCAGCTTACCCAGGTTGCCTTTCTGTACGTGACCCCTCAGCTCGTCCTCAGACATCTCCACCTTGGGCTTCTTTTCTGTGCCGCCTGCCGCCTCAGCTGAACACACACAGGGCCAGGATGTTACAACAACCAGTATTTCAACAGTGAGACTGCCAGCTACTACTCTGTTCGTTCTTACCCCATGGGCCGGACCAAAATCTCCCCTACAGGACACAAAGCAAGTAAACCATACACCACAATATAGTTCAGTACAGAACTCACCTGGTTTGCGTTTGTGTGCAGTCTTGCCCTCTGGGTTGTAGTCAGCAGGGTACACCAGATCTCTGAACTCCTGAGCCAGGGAACCAAGACGCTGGTCCATCATATTCACATTGGGCACTGAGAGAGGGAGCGAGAGAAAGATAAGGAGAGATTGAACAGAAAGAATGGACGAGAAAAAGCGAGCTTGAGCACTGCTAAAAAAGAAGGATGTGGGCCAATCAGGAGCATATGGTGTGTGTGTATTCATCTTACTGGTGAGATCCTCTATGTGCTCCGGGGCCATGAGATCTAAAGCCAAGGCTTCCAGGTTCCTGTAGTGCTGCTGGAGGACTGGGTTCTCAAACGCATCACTCCTGGAACACAGGAAGAGCAACACAGACAACACAGGAATGGGAATCTCAAGACTCATTCTAGGACGTTTACAATAGTGTTCCCCTTGTTTTCTGCTATGCTTTCACTGTAATGTTTTATGCTTTAACTCTTTTCAAAATGTGAATCCTGGTATGAAATAATAATGTTTAGTATTCACTGTAATAAAAGGGCCGTACCTGTATTTGAAGCGCAGCTTGTGTACTATCTCCTTCATCTTGTCCACCTGAGACTCGGAGGCCGTGGGGAGCTGAGGAGTGTCCAGGGTACGGATGTCATCCGCGTAGGGCAGGAAGATGCCATGGAAGCCTGAGGCAAACACACACACACACACACACACGTCATTACAATTAGTCTGAACGTTTAAAAGTATTTTAATTGTGTGGTATTTGTGCAAGACCACGGCTGCAGTGGGACCCAATGACAGTACCTGGAGCCACAATCTGGGCCTGGCCATCATCCACCTCCTCTCTTTGGGGCACCAGTGCTAAGAAGCGCGGGGGAGAGTTACGAATCCGTGTATATTTACACAGAGCAAACACGTTCCTCACACTACACCTGCACAGCAACGCTGTGAACACACAGGCACTCCCTGGGATGGAAAAACAGGACATGGTGAGAAAGGGGTTAAAGTTGGAACTCAAAATGGAACTTGGAGGACAAACATGGGCTGATGTTTCCCAGATTACAGTTTGACTTGTAGTTATGTTTTCAACTGTCACCGTTTCTCTTCCCATCATAGTGACAGGTTCACACACACCTGTGACCATTTCCTCCTCTGGGTAGATGAAGACAGCAGATCTGAGGTGGTGGTGCAGTTTGAGACGCTCCATAGGCTTGAACCCAATCAGCTCCAGACCCGGGTCAGAAAACTTCTTTATCACATCCACCTCGTCTTTCTCCATCACTATCTGCCTGCCTGCATACACCTATACAGACAACACACATCACATCTTGACTGAAATTAACCAGACAGAATGAGAAATATAAAATCATACTTTCTTTTTTTATACCCCTTTTTCGTGATATCCAAATTGGTAGTTACAGTCCCATCCCATCGCTGCAACTCCCGTACGGACTCGGGAGAGGCAAAACAACCCAGCCAAGCCGCACTGCTTCTTGACACAATGCACGCTTAACCCGGAAGCCAGCTGCACCAATGTGTACACCCGGCTACCGTGTCAGCGTGCATTGTGCCCAGACCGCCAAAGAGCGCTATGGGACAGGAACATCCCTGCCGGCCAAATCCTCCCCTAACCCGGACAACACTGAGCCAACTGTGCACCGCCCCATGGGTGGTGCACCGCCCCAACTGTGCACCGCCCCCAGTTGCGGTGCCGGCTGCGACAGAGCCTGGACTTGAACCAGGATCTCAAGTGGCACAGCTTGCAGCTGTGTGTGTGTGTGCGCAGTGTGTGTGTGTGTGCACTGCGATGCAGTGCCTTAGACCACTGCGCCACTCGGGAGGCCCATACTTTCTTTGATACACTTTAAATATATATTTGGTTTGATTTGAAATTCCCACTTAGTTACCTGAACCCTCTTGGTGTCACTGGGGAGCAGCAGACTGCCCGTCTGTGTGTGGTAGAGGCGTGTCTTGGTGCGGACGGGCTCGTTGTTGTCTCTGTAGAGCTTGATGGCGTTAGGCTTCTTGGCCTGTAGGGCCGTGATGTACACACCCACTGCCACGTTCATCCCTTCCCCCAGACACAGATTCAACCTGACACAGAGGACAAGAGAGGAGCCATCAGCAACCAGGGCCCTATTCAGTTTTGTTAAAACATTTGTAACATCTAAACATGTCCTATAAGAACACAGTCTAGAAGAAAAATAAATGCACACCTATTTAGGCGAGGTGCTGGATAGCGGGGTAGAAAACTTGAAAATAAAAGAGCCGCACACTCTAGGAGCTCAGGTGCAAAACTTTAATTACCAACTTTTCGACAGCCAAGCTATCTTCATCAGGGTATAATCACAAACACTGCGGGATGACTCATTTATATAGTGTCAAAAGACACAGTGCCACGCCTATACAATGATGAGGGAAACAGTGCTGGGCTGTGCTCTGTACCTTGCGACCGATCTCTTCTTCATCTCCTTGGCTCTGACCCTCTTCTGGAGGTCCTCCAATTTCCCACAAGGCTCCATCTGCAGGCCCAGCTCAGCCTCGTCCTCGGGGGGGCTCACCACGTCACAGAAGAAGAGCGAGACGTCGAACCCACCTGGCTTCATCAGATGCATAAGGTCTATCACCACACCTGTGAGTGACAGAGAGTTCACTGATCCAACATTGTTTGTGATAAACTAAACATTTGCAAGACCAAGATGTATTTCCAGCCCCTTTCAAACCCCTTCACCTTCAACCCTGTTACATCAAGGAGGCCAACTGCCATAGAGATACAACTATGTATGTTCTATCTCTTTGACAACTGCCTTCCCCCTTTCTCCAGACCCACCGGTCTCTTTGAGGTCGCTAGCCTTGGTGCGGGCCTGGCGGTCGCGCTCGCTGTCTCCCCCATGTGGTGTGTCTTGGCAGGTGAAGATCATGAGGCGTTTGTGGGAGAGCCGAAGCTTGATGTCACTGTAGAGGTTGGAGCAGCACCACAGCGCCTCACCCAGGTTGGTATTCCCACTGCCCATTGTCTCTCCTGCCACCTGGGCACCTTTCTCCCCACGCAGCCCATCCACATCCTGCACCCGACGGGCACCTAGAGGAGAGAGAGATGGGAGGAGATAAAATAAAAGGATAGACAGAGAGATAGGTGAGGAGGAAGGGTAAAGATAAGCAGATTGGAGATACACAGAGAGAATAATAACAAATGTTCAAATGGGTTCCAGAAGAATCCAAGACTCGATCAAAACACACACTGAAACTGCAGGCCAGGGGGACATACCAGGTAAGTCCAGGTCGTGGTAGATATAGACATGTTTGAAACTGTTCCTGGGGTTCTTGCTCTGTTCCGTCCCATAGAACACTAGAGCCACCAGGTCCTTGTCACTGCTGATTATTTTACTGGTGTAGACACTGCGGACACACTGGGGAGGGAGAGTAGCACAATACAATAAAACACTGTCAGAGGGTTAAGTAGGACCACAGAGATCAAGAGAGGAGTGGGAAAGGGCCATCAGTCATGTCACTTCTCATGGTGCTAAGAGTTCAGTCATTTTCATAATGTCTGAGATAAGGAGAGAAACAGAGAGGCAGGGGAGGGGGTGAAAAAAGGACAGAAAATGGTAAGGGAAAACAGAGAAGGAGTTAGAGACAGTGAGAGAGAATGACTACCTGCATGGTCATGTCAAATGGCGAGGGCTCTTCATCCTCCCCCTTGATGAACATCTCCTTGGAAGCATCCACCAGAAACACCAGGCTGTCACGGCCTGTGCTCGTATAGTCCACTGTGGAGAGGAATTACATTACATATGCTAACCCTCATTCTATTCAGTATTGATCCATTCAATCACCATCAATGTTGGTCTTACCTCCAGACTCATCCCTTTCCTCTCCATCCACATCTTCATCCTCATGGTGGTAGTCGTTCCACTGTGCCATTGAGGCATGCACTAATCTTGCCCTTAAAATAACAAGGAAACAAACGCATACGTGCACACGCACAGTGTGCGAGAACTGTGGTTGTTATAAAACTCTGATCAGGTAATACCAGATGATGTCGGGTTCAATTTAATGTGGCACTCCAGTCGCCTTTTGGGTAAGTGGCTAGTTAGTTCTTGAGAACTCAAGGAGGGTATACCCACTATACAGTTGCCCCCCTTTTGGGTTCTTAGCTGATAGTATGGACCACAGCTACTCTCCCTCCCCATGTGAACCACAATCCCGACGCTCTGTTTACTCCCGAAACTCTAAACGCAAATACGCCACTTGCGAAAAGGTTTTGTAAACCTTTGGAGTGTAACTTTTATATAAGCGATAAATAATATTTAAAATACAAAACACACACTTTTACTGTGCAGTTTAGCAAAGTTGCACCCGGCTGTTTTCACACACGGCCTCAGCTACGATATCTCCATTACACCAACCAATACGTTCCACATTTCCGGTGTTTCTTAAAAATACAGCCGTGTGCAACTTTCAAAACTGCATGCGGTAAGTCTTCTGTCCCCCCCCCCACTTATATTCAAGTTAAGTTCCAAATGTTTCCAAAACTGTATCCAACACCTGCATTTGCGTTTAGACAGAACATTTGGGGGAGCGTCGGGGAATAGGCTGCAGACAACTTTTTGAATATAATATAATCACAGTTTCTAAACGATATACGGTTATCTTAGCATCCACTTATCAGCATACATAAGAATGCACTCTCATTTAAACTATACAGACGAATGAAAGCATACCTTATGGCCGAGTGTACGATGTTACAAATGTGATTTCGTTGGAAATAGTTAATTACAAGCCTTGTTTTGTCTTGATGCAGGTGTTGATCAGACCGTAGTCGTGTTGAATTGCGTCGTCAGTTGCGACGTGAACGCGCATTACTTTTTCTATGGTGAAAATGTTCGTGGGTTCATGTAAAGCTAAATGTGCATAGTGCCATCTACTGTGCGATTGAGTTTGAGACGATTTATGAAACAAATATCGTCAAAATATTTTTCATATCAATCGTAAACTCACTTGCACAAACACAAGATTTCTTAATTTTATTACGGATTCTTGCGTACATTTCACAATATTTTATCAGACGCCACCGTCAACTGTTTGAAGCTAGGATTGTGGAATTTGCAGTTTTCCTTCCAAATAAGATTCCCCTATTGAAACATGCAAATGAATACAAATAGTGGAATAATACCTATTTGGACTAGATGCCAAACAAGGTTGGATGTTTTTATATACATTCAAAAAAAGACAATAAGTAGTTCATTTGACACAAAAAAAGTAAAGAATCAGTTGAAATCGCACTGTGGATGTAATTAGACTTCCGTATTGCATTGGGGGCATACTTATAATAAGCACTATCAAATCACATTTTTTTTTTGTATTTTTTATTTCACCTTTATTTAACCAGGTAGGCAAGTTGAGAGCAAGTTCTCATTTACAATTCCGACCTGGCCAAGATAAAGCAAAGCAGTTCGACACATGGTGTAAAACAAACATACAGTCAATAATACAGTAGAAAAATAAGTCTATATACAATGTGAGCAAATGAGGTGAGATAAGGGAGGTAAAGGCAAAAAAAGGCCATGGTGGCGAAGTAAATACAATATAGCAAGTAAAACACTGGAATGGTAGATTTGCAGTGGAAGAATGTGCAAAGTAGAAATAGAAATAATGGGGTGCAAAGGAGCTAAATAATAAATAAATAAATACAGTTGAGAAAAAGTTAGTTGTTTGGGCTAAATTATAGATGGGCTATGTACAGGTGCAGTAATCTGTGAGCTGCTCTGACAGCTGGTGCTTAAAGCTAGTGAGGGAGATTAGTGTTTCCAGTTTCAGAGATTTGTGTAGTTCGTTCCAGTCATTGGCAGCAGAGAACTGGAAGGAGAGGCGGCCAAAGGAGGAATTGGTTTTGGGGATGACCAGAAAGATATACCTGCTGGAGAGCGTGCTACAGATGGGTGCTGCTATGGTGACCAGCGAGCTGAGATAAGGGGGAATTTACCTAGCAGGGTCTTGTAGATGACCTGGAGCCAGTGTGTTTGGTGACGAGTATGAAGCGATGGCCAGCTAACTAGAGCGTACAGGTCGCAGTGGTGAGTAGTATATGGGGCTTTGGTGACAAAACGGATGGCATTGTGATAGACTGCATCCAATTTATTGAGTAGGGTATTGGAGGCTATTTTGTAAATGACATCGCCGAAGTCGAGGATCAGCAGGATGGTCAGTTTTACGAGGGTATGTTTGGCAGCATGAGTGAAGGAGGCTTTGTTGCGAAATAGGAAGCCAATTCTAGATTTAATTTTGGATTGGAGATGCTTAATGTGAGTCTGGAAAGAGAGTTTACAGTCTAACCAGACACCTAGGTATTTGTAGTTGTCCACATATTCTAAGTCAGAACCGTACAGAGTAGTCATGCTGGACGAGCGGGCAGGTGCAGGGAGGCAACAATGCGGTGGAGGCAGCAGCAGCAGAGACGAGGAAACAGCCCTGGCCTTAGCTTAATTGCCTAAGAAAAGAAGAAGTATACAAAATGGTGTCATCTGCGTAGAGGTGGATCAGAGACTCACCAGCAGCAAGAGCGACATCATTGATGTATACAGAGAAGAGAGTCGGCCCAATAATTGAACCCTGTGGCACCCCCATAGAGACTACCAGAGGCCTGGACAACAGGCCCTCCGATTTGACACACTGAACTCTATCTGAGAAGTAGTTGGTGAACCAGGCGAGGCAATCATTTGAGAAACCATGGCTATTGAGTCTGCCGATGAGGATGTGGGGATTGACAGAGTCGAAAGCCTTGGCCAGGTCAATGAATACGGCTGCACAGTATTGTTTCTTATCGATGGCGGTTAAGATATCGTTTAGGACCAAATCAAACACAATATGCTGAAACACTTTAAAAAAACTTTTTGGCATCAAATTTACTACTTATTGTCATTTTTTGAATTTATATATCAATATTCCAAACTTGTTTAGGATGATCTAGTCCAAATATGGCATTATTCCACTATTTGTATCCGTTTGCATGTTGCAATGGGTGACTTTTATTTTGAACGCAAACCCAAAATTCCACAATTTTGGCCAATTCTTATTGTTGCTAGCTTCACTCAGGTGTCCCAGTCTCACTCTATCCATTCATTGGCTGTTTTTTAAGCCGTATGTATGTATGTATGGGCATTTTTGACAGATATATTTTGCTTTGAGTCACAGTGACACAGCAACAGCTGACTAGCATGTTAGCTAAGAGCTTCGTACGGTTGTGACTCGTGAATTTGCCTCAATTATTAGATATTCGTTGTAATTAAGCTTAGCTACTATATGCCTTTTTATTTTGCCCAACGTAAGGCATTTCGGACTATTTGTGTTTTTCTATTTGCGGAACCAGAACGAACTATAGTAACTTAACACTACGTTAGCTAGTCGGATAGCTAGATAACACTAGCTAGCTAACGTTAGTTCGTACACATTGAAGACAACACAGCACTCAACCTAATTTTACACCACCAAGCTGAATTATGGATCCAAATAACACCTCGTACGCTGTGAAACTGTACGTTTACGACATATCTAAAGGAATGGCTCGCCAGCTGAGCCCCCTCATGCTAGGTAAGTTGTTAACGCGTTAGTTAGCTAACTAGTTTTGCTTGGAATATAAGTTGTTTTACCCGCTGATGTAGAGTTTGGATTGATGAACAGAGGCTGAGGATGCATTTTAGGCCTATGCGCTGAATTTAGAATCAATTTCTGTATCTTATGAACCCCCAAGTTCGCTACAAATTGTAATCTTAATATATAACGTTGTCAACTATTCTGTTCTATTCACAGGTATACAACTTGATGGAATATGGTGAGTAAATTATGTATTTTTTGAATGATTGAAATCTTATTTTAGGGAGGACAAAGGTCAAGTTATGTACACCTTTCATATTTATATTTTCCCCCAGTGTTTTTAAGTCTGTTAATTGGGAGTCCGTCTTTATGTGAAATAAACTGTAGCCTTTTTCCTCTCACTTAGGCACACTGCTATTGTTGTACATGGAGAGGAGTTTTTCTATGGGGGAGATGGCATCACAAACTGCCCACCTGTAAGACAACGTTTTATTCTATTCCTTCCTAACATAAACTAGACCTGGAAATCTCTTTCTTATTGGTGTACATAAGTCTAAGTTAGTTACCCCAAGCATAGATCTTGTTAGTTGTGATACAAAACTTATCCTGGGGCTGCATATGGGCTATTGGAGGACAACTGAGCAAGCAGGTGGCAGGTAGCCTAGCGGTTAAGAGTGTTGGGCCAGTAACCAACAGGTTGCTGGTTCGAATTCCCAAGCCGGCAAGGTTGAAAAATGTGGCCTCCCGGGTGGCGCAGTGGTTAAGGGCGCTGTACTGCAGCGCCAGCTGTGCCATCAGAGTCCCTGGGTTCGCGCCCAGGCTCTGTCGTAACCGGCCGCGACCGGGAGGTCCGTGGGGCGACGCACAATTGGCCTAGCGTCGTCCGGGTTAGGGAGGGATTGGTCGGTAGGGATCTCCTTGTCTCATCGCGCACCAACGACTCCTGTGGCGGGCCGGGCGCAGTGCGCGCTAGCCGAGGTTGCCAGGGGCACGGTGTAGCCTCCGACACATTGGTGCGGCTGGCTTCCGGGTTGGATGCGCGCTGTGTTAAGAAGAAACCTCCAACAAACCCCTGGTCAATTTAAGGCACCCCTCCGCACCTCTATGATTCAGAGGGGTTGTGTTAAATGCATTCGGTTGTACAACTGACAAGCTGTTTGTATTTGTGTGTTTTTAGGGCGGAACATCCCTGGGACAACCCAACTCCATAATAGATCTGGGCACCACAGAGGTGACTGAGGAGATCTTTATGGAGTACCTGTCTTCACTGGGAGAGTCCACGTACAGGTGAGGCTGTGGCACCTGGTCGATCTCAACTCCACACGTAATGGCGATGTGCAGTCTCTCTTTCTCCCTTCTATCTTTACTCTGTTCCTATCTTTGCCTCACATCTTCTTTATCTGTAGGGGGAACCAATACCATCTGTTTGAGTGGAACTGTAACACGTTCAGTAACGAAGTGGCCCAGTTCCTCACTGGCAGCAAGATCCCCGGCCACATCACAGACCTGCCGGCTGAAGTGCTCTCCACGTGAGTTACCCCTCTCTCCCCTCCCCTGTCGATATAGCAACAATAACCTGTTGTCAGACATTTAGAGTGTAGTGCGGAAGCATGGCACAGTGATAGTCGAGCACATATTGTTCATGAGTGACATGGGTAACAATTCCACCTCTGACACTTTCATGCTGTCTCTCCTCTACCTGTAACCCTAAATCTACTTTCAGTAATATCTGAATAAAGAGAAAAATATGGAAGGAGGACAAGTCTCTGTTCACGTGTAGAAACTATATATATATAAAACACACACAGTTGGAAGTTTACATACTTAGGTTGGAGTCATTAAACTCGTTTTTCAACCACTCCACAAATTTCTTGTTAAACTATAGTTTTGGCAAGTTGGTTAGGACATCTACTTTGTGCATGACATGTCATTTTTCAAACAATTGTTTACAGACAGATTATTTTACTTATAATTCACTATCACAATTCCAGTGGGTCAGAAAGTTTACATACACTAAGTTGACTGTGCCTTCAAACAGCTTGGAAAATTCCAGAAAATGGTGTCATGGCTTTAGCTTCTGATAGGTTAATTGAAATCATTTGAGTCAATTGGAGGTGTACCTGTGGATGTATTTCAAGGCCTACCTTCAAACTCAGTGCCTCTTTGCTTGACATCACGGGAAAATCAAAAGAAGTCAGCCAAGTCCTCAGAAAAAAAAATGGTAGACCTTCACAAGTCTGGTTCATCTATGGAAGCAATTTCCAAATGCCTGAATGTACCACGTTCATCTGTACAAACAATAGTATGCAAGTATAAACATGGGACCACGCAGCCGTCATACCGCTCAGGAATGAGACGTGTTCTGTCTCCTAGAGATGAACATACTTTGGTGCGAAAAGTGAAAATCAATCCCAGAACAACAGCAAAGGACCTTGTGAAGATGCTGGAGGAAACGGGTACAAAACTATGTCCACAGTAAAACGAGTCCTGTATCGACATAACCTGAAAGGCAGCTCAGCAAGGAAAGCCACTGCTCCAAAAGCGCCATAAAAAAATCCAGACTACGGTTTGCAACTGCACATGGGGACAAAGATCATACTTTTTGTAGAAATGTCCTCTGGTCTGATGAAACAAAAATGGAACTGCTTGGCCATAATTGTTATGTTTGGAGGAAAGGCGGGGGGGCTTGGCTTGCAAGCCGAAGAACACCATCCCAACTGTGAAGCACGGGGGTGGCAGCATCATGTTTTTGGGGTGCTTTGCTGCAGGAGGGACTGGTGCACTTCACAAAATAGATGGCTTCATGAGGGAGGAAAATTTTGGATATATTAAAGGAACATCTCAAGACATCAGTCAGGAAGTTAAAGCTTGGTCGCAAATGGGTCTTCCAAATGGACAATGACCCCAAGCATACTTCCAAAGTTGTGGCAAAATGGCTTAAGGACAACAAAGTCAAGGTATTGGAGTGGCCATCACGAAGCCTTGACCTCAATCCTATAGAAAAATTGTGGGCAGAACTGAAGAATCGCATGCAAGCAAGGAGGCCTACAAACTAAAGACTCAATTACACCAGCTCTGTCAGGAGGAATGGGCCAAAATTCACCCAACTTATTGTGAGAAGCTTGGGAAGGAAACCTGAAACATTTGACCCAAGTTAAACAATTTAAAGGCAATGCTACCAAATACTAGTTGAGTGTATGTAAACTTCTAACCCAATTGGTTATGTGATGAAATAAATAAAAGCTGAAATCATTATCTCTACTATTATTCTGACATTTCACATTCTTAAAATAGTGGTGATCCTAACTGACCAAAGGCAGGGAATTTTTACTAGGATTAAATGTCAGGAATTGTGAAACTGAGTTTAAATGTATTTGCTAAGGTGTATGTACATTTCTGACTTCAACTGTGTGTGTGTGTGTGTGTGTGTGTGTGTGCTATAAATCAGGACAGCTTGTTCAAAGCACAAGTCGCTGTGTATGTTGTTCATCATGTTACTCCCCGTTGATCAGATTCTAATTTGTGGTGTTCCACTCTCACCCACAGGCCTTTCGGCCAGGCGCTACGCCCTCTACTGGACTCCATCAATATTGCACCTCAGGGGGGCAACACCTTCAACGGACACTATGGCCAGAGATAGGCCGATAACACAGGTGCACAGAGTAATATATTATACCAAGAGTCTGTGTGTGAGGGGTGGGAGATCTGCAGCTCACCTTTTGTGAGTCCCTTAGGCTGCGTTTACACAGGCAGCCCAATTCTGAATTTTTTTTCACTAATTGGTCTTTTGACCAATCAGATCAGCTCTGAAAAAGATCTGGTGGGAAACGATCTGATGTGATTGGTCAAAAGACCAATTAGTGACAAAGTTCAGACGTGGGCTGCCTGATGTATGTCAGTCAGTGGGCCAGGCAGAAACCTCACCCTACCTGACCTCTTTAATACCTTAACACCAACCCAGCCTGGCACACCCCATCCCCAGCCATACCTAACCCTCCCCTTTTTCCACTATAAAGTTGGCCTGATCCGTGCCTGTATTTTAGTATGTCCACGGTTATCAAGATGGCTGTAAGTATATAATAAGATGGAGCTTTCTTCTACTCTCTGTAGGATCCCATGATCGGCTGAATGTAAAACTAGAGAGCTGCAAAGTTTCTCTCTAGAAAGTGCAGCTCTTTCCTACACGGGTGGGGGTAGGGTACATTTTTACATACCTTCTATGTTTTACTAAATAAGTATTAAGCTATTTTACTGTTATATTGTTTTGTGTTCTTTTTTAATTACCATGATATGACTGGGTTGCCACTAGAGGGAGAGAAGGAAAAGAAAAGAGAAACGGCTAAAGTGGTGATAAAATCTAGACAAATTCTGACTTGCACTTGTCTTTGTATTGGGAACTTGCGTATTCACATGTCTTTGTACCAACTGTCTTGTGTCAAGGTTTATCCATCCCTTGAATACATCGTCACACACTCTCAGGGTCATCATGCGAAGATGACCTCAAAGTACTGAATGTTTGATTTTTCTTTTTATAACTAAAGAGACCACAACCGGTCGTTTCAAATCGGAACAAAAATTCATAATGGGCAGAACAAGAAAGGAGGTGGGCAGAGCCAGTTACAAGCAAGCGAGATCCTTTTGGCGCGTTCTAGCATACATTTGCATATTTCTGCTTGGGAACACCTACTCTGTGAAGTGCGTGTGCAATAACTCAATTCGCTTTTGCACTCCTAAACAGTGCCATTTTTAAAAAACTTTAGCAAAGGGTAAATTCTAGGAAACTTAGTCCACTGTTCATAACAGGTTCAAGTTTTGGGAACAGAACTGTAATGAGATCAAATGTTTAATAAATTAGCAGAATCTCCAGCTACTGGGCTTCCTCTCACTGGAAACGCCAAGCTGATGCTTCACATTTATACAGTCGGTGAAATATCTGGCTCATTGTTCTGTGTCTGGATCTTTCCAGAGTTTGTATTCTCATACCTTGTCAAATGAGCAGGAATACACCATATACAGGAATTATCTAAGATTGAAATGTTGTGCAGTCTAATGTTGGTCCAGCATAGGAATACAAAAATCACTCTTCATATCACGAGTCATGCCAATCTCGATTAACTGATCCCAAACACACTGCCCGGGCAACGAATGAGTGGCTTCGTAAGAAGCATTTCAAGGTCCTGGAGTGGCCTAGCCAGTCTCCAGATCTCCAAAGATTTTCTATGGGGTTGAGGGAGTTGGAAAGTCCGTGTTGCCCTAAACAGCCCCAAAACATCACTGCTCTAGAGGAGATCTACATGGAGGAATGGGCCAAAATACCAGCAACAGTGTGTGAAAACCTTGTGAAGACCTACAGAAAACATTTGACCTCTGTCATTGCCAACAAAGGGTATATAAAAGTATTGAGAAACTTGTTATTGACCAAATACTTATTTTCCACCATCATTTGCAAATAAATTCATTAAAAATCCTACAATGTGATTTTTCTGGATTTTTTTTCTTCTCATTTTGTCTGTCATAGTTGAAGTGTACCTATGATGAAAATTACAGGCCTCTCATCTTTTTAAGTGGGAGAACTTGCACAATTGGTGGCTGACCAAATACTTTTTTGCCCCTGTGTGTGTGTGTATATATATCTCTCAAAAAAATAAAGGGAATACTAAATAACACATCCTAGATCTGAATGAATGACGTATTCTTATTAAATACTTTTTTTCTTTACATAGTTGAATGTGCTGACAACAAAATCACAAAAATTATCAATGGAAATCAAATTTATCAACCCGTTGGAGGTCTGGATTTGGAGTCGCACTCAAAATCAAAGTGGAAAACCACACTACAGGCTGATCCAACTTGACATCTGATGTCAATGTTCTTAAAACAAGTCAAAATGAGGCTCAGTAGTGTGTGTGGCCTCCACGTGCCTGTATGACCTCCCTACAACGCCTGGGCATGCTCCTGATGAGGTGGTGGATGGTCTCCTGAGGGATCTCCTCCCAGACCTGGACTAAAGCATCCGCCAACTCCTGGACAGTCTGTGGTGCAACGTGGCGTTGGTGGACGGAGCGAGACATGATGTCCCAGATGTGCTCAATTGGATTCAGGTCTGGGGAACGGGCGGGCCAGTCCATAGCATCAATGCCTTCCTCTTGCAGGAACTGCTGACACACTCCAGCCACATGAGGTCTAGCATTGTCTTGCATTAGGAGGAACCCAGGGCCAACCACACCAGCATATGGTCTCACAAGGGGTCTGAGCATCTCATGGCAGTCAGGCTACCTCTGGAGTCTGGAGTCTGTTTCTGACCGTTTGAGCAGACACATGCACATTTGTGGCCTGCTGGAGGTCATTTTGCAGGGCTCTGGCAGTGCTCCTTCTTGCACAAAGGCGGAGGTAGCGGTCCTGCTGCTGGGTTGTTGCCCTCCTACGACCTCCTCCAAGTCTCCTGCTGTACTGGCCTGTCTCCTGGCAGCGCCTCCATGCTCTGGACACTACGCTGACAGACACAGCAAACCTTCTTGCCACAGCTCGCATTGATGTGCCTTCCTGGATGAGCTGCACTACCTGAGCCACTTGTGTGGGTTGTAGACTCCATCTCATGCTACCACTAGAGTGAAAGCACCGCCAGCATTCAAAAGTGACCAAAACATCAGCCAGGAAGCATAGGAACTGAGAAGTGGTCTGTGGTCACCACCTGCAGAACCACTCCTTTATTGGGGGTGTCTTGCTAATTGCCTATAATTTCCACCTGTTGTCTATTCCATTTGCACAACAGCATGTGAAATGAATTGTCAATCAGTGTTGCTTCCTAAGTGGACAGTTTGATTTCACAGAAGTGTGATTGACTTGGAGTTACATTGTGTTGTTTAAGTGTTCCCTTTATTTTTTTGAGCTGTGTGTGTGTGTGTGTGTTTGTACACACACACACACGGCTGTCTTTTTTTATAAATGTTTTTTGAGGGGTGGGTCAGCTTAATATTGCGTAAAGAATGTTGCTTCCATCAATGTGATAATCTGCATAATTTCCAATCCCCCATATATTTTTTGGGTTAATATATATATCCATACACACATGCATACATATACACACATATACATACCTATATAGACATATACTTTTTTAAAGAATATACCTTTATTATTCCCCACAAACCCTACCACCGATCCCTCAATTGGAGTAAACAAATAAACACTTCGGCTTTTACCTTCAATTTATACATCTTATTCACATTTTACAGACAGTCTATTTTACAATAGTAAGTTTTTTTCTTCCTCTATTTCTGATGTACATCCAGTTTGATTTCTATTTGTAACTGCTATTTCACAAAAGTTCTGAACCTATATACATTTTACATGCGTGTGTTTTACATTACCTTGTTATTAGTCCCACCCTTCAGCTCCATTCAACCCCTCCCATCATCATTCATTTCGGATTTCTATTTGCCATATATTTTTCAACTGTGCTATGATGCTTGGGGTGGCTAACCGGATGGTTGCAAGTTCAATCCCCCGAGCTGATAAAGTACAAATATGTCGTTCTGCCCCTGAACTGTTCCTAGGCTGTCATTGAAAATAAGAATTCGTTCTTAACTGACTTGCCTAGTTAAATAAAGCCAAAAAATAAAAAATGGTTCACAAAATAATTTCTATTCTCATAGCTTCTACAGATTGTAAATTAATAATATATTTTTTTGCTAAAGTAATTATTATATTATTGATTGATTGACTATGGCTTTTCCAATCACCCAGTATTGCTATCTGCAGCGTTAGTTCTAGGCAAATGTTGCAATTCTTCAGCCATTCCTGGACCTGTGACCAAAAACGAGCTACGTATGGACAATTCCAAAAATAAATGATCTAATGACTCTGCCTCCTCACAGCAGAATCTGCAGAGCGGAGAAGATTGTATACCCCCCCCCCCCCCCCCCCCCATATATATAACATTCTATTAGTTGCAAGAATTGTGTATAGTAATTTAAATTGAAAAATTCTTAGTTTTGAATCCGGCGTTGTTTTGCTTATCAATTCATAAACCATGTGCCATGGAATGGGTACATCGATAATCTCTTCCCAACTATTTTGCAATTTATATGGCACAGCTGTCCGGTTTTTGGTCCTCAAATGAAATTGGTATGTTTTTATTTATCACACTTTTCTTTAACCATTTGTGTTCTTTAATACAGTGCTGACATACAAGTTCCTTACTTTTTTCCCCTTCTACTTGCCTCTTCCATTTTTTGTGGTAATGCTGCAATTAATTGGTTGTAATTTTGAGAAGAGCAGACATTTCCATATGTCTGTGTTAGCTGCATGTGTGACAACTCCACCAGTCCTATTTATGATATCATTCACTAAAATTATACCTTTTTTAAAAATGTCTTCGAAAAATAGTTTTTTTTAATCAATTCATATATTTGAATGTAACCACTGTTGTATTATTTGTTCTGTCTTTTCAGGTGGATTAAACTGAAATTGCAACCAACTTTCTAAGGCTTGTTTAAAAAAATAAAGATATTTTGGAGATTATTTCCTTTTCAAACAACCAAAAGTGGGCTGGTGTAATCTGAATAAAGGGGAAAAGGCCCTTCTTGAACATAGATGAGACATTTGTATCAATTTACTAGAGAACCAGTTTGGATTTAAGTATAACTTTTGTATGACTGATGCCTTTAGAGAGAGGTCTAATGCTTTAATATTTAATCATTTCTGCCCTCCAAATTCATATTCGTTATATAAATAGGCCCTTTTAATTTTATCTGGCTTGCCGTTCCAAATAAACTTGAATATTTTTTGTTTGTTCATATAATTTAAAAAGCAGGTCAACTAGGTGTAGGCAAAACCATAAGCAAATAGGTCAACTGTGATATTACTAAAGAGTTAATCAGGGTGATTTTTTGACCACAAATAGACAGGTATTTTACCTTTCCATGGTAGCAAGATCTTATCTATTTTTGCTAACTTTCTATAAACATGTATTGGAGTGAGATAATTTCTTACTTTTGGGATTTGTATACCGAGTATGTCCACATCTCCGTCAGGCCATTTAATTGGTAAACTACATGGTAATGTAAAATGTGAATTTTTTAGTGATCCAATACGTAATATGCTACATTTATCATAATTTGGTTTTAATCCAGAGAGAATAGCAAAAGTATCTAGATCCTCTATGAGGCCGTGGAGAGACTCTAGTTGTGGTTTTAAAGAAAACATTAATCATCAGCGTAAAATGACACCTTCGTTTTTAAGACACGGATTTCTAATCCCTTAATATTATTGTTTGATCTAATTTTAGCAGCTTACATTTCGATGGCAATAATAAATAGATATGCCGATAGTGGACAAAGGCTGTCTTTGCAAGGTAAATATTTTAATGAATTCCCTAATGTCACTATGGTCACATATTGTTATAGCTATTGTATTATCAAGGCTAATGTATTCAGTAATTCACATTGGTGTTAAGTCAATGTTGTGATATCCCCCCCCCCCCCCCCCCCCCCCCCCCCCCAAATCCATCCTTACTCTCTCCACTATTGTGATATAAATGATCCCGTTTATATTTTACGAAACTCTTGCCACTGTTTGATAAAGAACCTTTCTCTATAAGTATTGTTGTCTGTGTCTTCTTGTGTTATCTCGACGATCTTAATTAAGAAAGATCGAAAAGGACGGTGTTCCACAGTGCAGTGTGTTACCAGCCTGTCTATGGCTATTCTAGTACTGGTAGTTTACTGAACTAATATTTAAGTTATCCCATCACCCAAATAGCCAGTTATCAGTGGGAGAGCATTCTACATACCTTATGTGATGGTGTAAAATACTGTACTACTGGAAAATACAAGTGCTTTTGATGATAATTCCCAGAATGTCCACATGGGGGGGATGGTGGTTTCCAGTTTCAGATTTGTTTAAATTGTCGACAGTATAGCTACAGAGGAAACGCACCACATGTTGTTGCTAATTTTTTTTTTTTTTTTTAGCAAGTTATACAAATAACACTTATGAACGTCTCTTTGAGAGAGACATTTAAGTCTTACAATAGTTCCATTGTAATTTCACCTTCATCTGAAGTCAGTGACATCAAAAACATCTTCATATACAGTAAGTACAGGTACAAATAAGTAGTTTATCTTTGATATACATGTTTTTTTGGTCCAATATATCCTTGATTATTACGTTTTTATTCAGCACAATATCATACATGTATCACACTTCATTTAGATAATTATATATTTGATCATAGTATCTTAAACATTTTAATACTGCACTCTATAATTTTGCCTCAAGTTGGTACATTCATATTTTGCATTGGTCTAGTTAAATTTGTCTCAAACTAGGCTGTATATTCAGTCTTCAGCTGGTGACAGCTGTGTTACTGGTCTGCAGTGAGAGACAGCCTGAGCTGTGGATCTACAACTGAGCAGAAGATAACCTTCGTCAGACAACATTAACACATCAGGGATTTCCGAAGGGGAACTGTAGAATCTGAATGTCAGATCAAAGTTTATTGGTCACGTACGCAGATGTTATCGCAGGTACAGAGAAATGGTTGTTTCTAGCTCCAAGTGTAGAGTAATGCCTAGCAATACAAAAACATTTAAGGCGCATATTACAGAAAATTACAGAAATTAAGAAATCAGAACGAGCAATGTCAGAGACTGGAATATAAATAAGCAATAAGGCCCGAGTGTGGGTGGTATATGGCAAATATGCCACGGTTAAGGGCTGTTCTTATACATGACACAACGTGGAGTGCTAGGACACAGCTCAGACGGCATCCCCAGCCATGTCCTCAGAGCATGCGCAGACCAGCTGGCTGGTGTGTTTGCGGACATATTCAATCAATCCCTATCCCAGTCTGCTGTTCCCACATGCTTCAAGAGGGCCACCATTGTTCCTGTTCCCAAGAAAGCTAAGGTAACTGAGCTAAACGAGCTCAATGCCTCAATGCCTTCCTCTTGCAGTAGCACTCACTTCCGTCATCATGAAGTGCTTTGAGAGACTAGTCAAGGACCATATCACCTCTACCCTACCTGACACCCTAGACCCACTCCAATTTGCTTACTGCCCCAATAGGTCCACAGACGACGCAATTGCAACCACACTGCCCTAACCCATTTGGACAAGAGGAATACCTATGTGAGAATGCTGTTCATTGACTACAGCTCAACATTTAACACCACAATACCCTCCAAACTCGCCATCAAGCTCGAGACCCTGGGTCTCGACCCTGCCCTGTGCAACTTGGTACTGGACTTCCTGATGGGCTGCCCCCAGGTGGTGAGGGTAGGTAACAACATCTCCACCCCGCTGATCCTCAACACAACTCAATCATCAAGTTTGCAGACGACACTACAGTGGTAGGCTTGATTACCACCAACACCGAGACTGCCTACAGGGAGGAGGTGAGGGCCCTCGGAGTGTGGTGTCAGGAAAATAACCTCACACTCAACGTCAACAAAACAAAGGAGATGATTGTGGACTTCAGGAAACAGCAGAGGGAGCACCCCCCTAACCACATCAACGGGACAGTAGTGGAGAGGGTAGTAAGTTTTAAGTTCCTCGGTGTACACATCACGGACAAACCGAATTGGTCCACCCACACAGACAGCGTGGTGAAGAAGGCGCAGCAGCGCCTCTTCAACTTCAGGAGGCTGAAGAAATTTGGCTTGTCACCAAAAGCACTCACAAACTTTTACAGATGCACAATCGAGAGCATTCTGTCGGGCTGTATCACCGCCTGGTGCGGCAACTGCTCCGCCCACAACCGTAAGGCTCTCCAGAGAGTAGTGAGGTCTGCACAACGCATCACCGGGGGCAAACTACCTGCCCTCCAGGACACCTACACCACCCGATGTCACAGGAAGGCCATAAAGATCATCAAGAACAACAACCACCCGAGCCACTGCCTGTTCACCCCGCTATCATCCAGAAGGCGAGGTCAGTACAGGTGCATCAAAGCTGGGACCGAGAGACTGAAAAACAGCTTCTATCTCAAGGCCATCAGACTGTTAAACAGCCACCACTAACATTGAGTGGCTGCTGCCAACATATTGACTCAACTCCAGCCACTTCAATAATGGAAAAATTGATGTAAAAAATGTATCACTAGCCACTTTAACCACTTTAAACAATGCCACTTAATATAATGTTTACATACCCTACATTACTCATCTCATATGTATATACTGTACTCGATACCATCTACTGCATCTTGCCTATGCCGTTGTGCCATCACTCATTCACATATCTTTATGTACATATTCTTCATCCCTTTACACTTGTGTGTACGGTAGTTGTGGTGAAATTGTTAGGTTAGATTACTCGTTGGTTATTACTGCATTGTCGGAACTAGAAGCACAAGCATTTTGCTACACTTGCATTAACATCTGCTAACCATGTGTATGTGACAAATACATTTTGATTTGATTTGATTTAGCCATGGTATATTGGCCATATATCACAAACCCCCGAGGTTCCTTAGTGCTATTATAAACTGGTTACCATCATAATTAGAGCAGTAAAAATGTTTTGGTGTACCCATGGTATAGGGTCTGCTTTACCATGGCTTTCAGCCCATCAGCATTTAGGGCCCGACCCACCCATTTTATAAATATATGCAGTACCAGTCAAAAGTTTGGACACATCTACTCATTCAATGGTTTTTCTTTATTTTTACTATTTTCTACATTATAGAATAATGTAATTCCAGAATCTGAATCTGAATCTGAATGAAGCTGGTTGAGAGAATGCCAAGAGTGTGCAAGGCTGTCATCAAGGCAAAGGGTGGATACTTTGAAGAATCTCAAATATAAAATACATTTAGAATTGTTTAACACTTTTTTGGTTACTACATGATGTGTTATTTCATAGTTTTGATGTCTTCACTATTATTCTACAATGTAGAAAACAGTAAAAATAAAGAAAAACCCTTGAGGTGTGTCCAAACTTTTGACTGGTGCTAATATATATATATATATAAGCTGCTCAAAGAAATAAAGGGAACACTAAAATAACACATCCTAGATCTGAATGAATGAAATATTCTTATTAAATACTTTTTTCTTTACATAGTTGAATGTGCTGACAACAAAATGAAATTTATCAACCCATGGAGGTCTGGATTTGGAAAACCACACTACAGGCTGATCCAACTTTGATGTAATGTCCTTAAAACAAGTCAAAATGAGGCTCAGGTCATTTTGCAGGGCTCTGGCAGTGCTCCTCCTGCTCCTCCTTGCACAAAGGCGGAGGTAGCGGTCCTGCTGCTGGGTTGTTGCCCTCCTACGGCCTCCTCCACGTCTCCTGATGTACTGGCCTGTCTCCTGGTAGCGCCTCCATGCTCTGGACACTACGCTGACAGACACAGCAAACGTTCTTGCCACAGCTCGCATTGATGTGCCTTCCTGGATGAGCTGCACTACCTGAGCCACTTGTGTGGGTTGTAGACTCCGTCTCATGCTACCACTAGAGTGAAAGCACCGCCAGCATTCAAAAGTGACCAAAACATCAGCCAGGAAGCATAGGAACTGAGAAGTGGTCTGTGGTCACCACCTGCAGAACCACTCCTTTATTGGGGGTGTCTTGCTAATTGCCTATAATTTCCACCTGTTGTCTATTCCATTTGCACAACAGCATGTGAAATTTATTGTCAATCAGTGTTGCTTCCTAAGTGGACAGTTTGATTTCACAGAAGTGTGATTGACTTGGAGTTACATTGTGTTGTTTAAGTGTTCCCTTTATTTTTTTGAGCAGTGTATATATACACACACACATACACTACCATTGAAAAGTGTGGGGTCACTTAGAAATGTCCTTGTTTTTGAAAGAAAACCACGTTTTTTTGTCCACTTAAAATAACATCAAATTGATCACAAGTACAGTGTAGACATTGTTAATGTTGTAAATTACTTTTGTAGCTGGAAATGGCAGATAAAAAAATTTAAAAAATGTTTTAATGGAATATCTACATAGGCGTACAGAGGCCCATTATCAGCAACCATCACTCCTGTGTTCCAATGGCACGTTGTGTTAGCTAATCCAAGTTTATAATTTTAAAAGGCTAATTGATCATTAGAAAACCCTTTTGCAATTATGTTAGCACAGCTAAAACTGTGGGTTCGATTACAGGCTCAAAATGGCCAGAAACAAATAACTTTCTTCTGAAACTCGTCAGTCTATAACGCTGTGTACTACTCCCTTCACAGAACAGCGCAAACTGGCTCTAACCAGAATAGAAGGAGGAGTTGGAGGCCCCAGTGCTGAGCAAGAGGACAAGTACATTAGAGTGTCTAGTTTGAGAAACAGATGCCTCACAAGTCCTCAACTGGCAGCTTAATTAAATAGTCCCTGCAAAACGTCTCAACGTCAACAGTGAAGAGGTGACTCTGGGATGTTTTCCTCCTTGTAGAGTTGCAAAGAAAAAGCCATATCTCTGTCCAGTGTCTGTGTTATTTTGCCCATCTTAATCTTTTTTTTTTATTGGCCAGTCTGAGAAATTGCTTTTTCTTTACAACTCTGCCTAGAAGGCCAGCATCCTGGAGTCACCTCTTCACTGTTGACGATGAGACTGGTGTTTTGTGGGTACTTACATGGCTTTCAATGGCCTTCATTCTGTGTAAAAACTCCAGCTGATTTGGTCACACCATAGTAGACTGTGCAATTCATTAAACTCTATCAATAAAATATACTATTTCACAGATCATAAAGCTCTTATCCAAAAACAAATGTCAACTCCACATAATACACGTTGTTATATACAGTGAAAACATGATTTTCTAATTTCTTCACCCTATAATTTGGTATGATCGGTAAGTAATCTGTATTGCCCATCAAATAAAATGTTGCTTACAAGAATAGATAATTATGTGTCATACGTTTATCCCAACAGAACATAAAACACAAGTATAACCTGTAAGTACAAGGAGATATCATCATCGGGTTGGAAAAAATGCATGGTGTCATACTGGAAAAGATTGAAAGCACTTCATTCAGTGCTAAAAACATTGACTTAAGTACTGAAATATTAAGAACCATTTATATTGCTTCAACATTTTTCGTCCCTCTTTATTACCCGCTGCTTGCACTGTTTTTGCCCTGGAGGGCTCTGTTGTGTGATGTTGCATATGTCATTGTTGTGGTGGTGTATCTTACATTTAGTTTTGAGGCTGTAATGTTACAGGATTGGTGTTTCATCGGATCTGTTTGGTTCTCACTTGAGAAGGGGAAGCAGTCAATGCAAAACCTAGCTGAAAATGGGTCTGTTTTCTGTTCTTGTAAGTCAAAACATTTGCTTTAGTAGCTGCTACTGGCGCGGGAGTCATTTACACACTGTGTCTATATGTGAATTCTCTGTGTGAATTTAAGTATGCTCTCTCTAATTCTCTCTTTCTCTCTTTCTTTCTCTCTCTTGGAGGACCTGAGCCCTAGGACCATGCCTCAGGACTACCTGGCCTGATGACTCCTTGCTGTCCCCAGTCCACCTGGCCGTGCTGCTGCTCCAGTTTCAACTGTTCTGCCTGCGGCTATGGAACCCTGACCTGTTCACCGGACGTGCTACCTGTCCCAGACCTGCTGTTTTCAACTTTCTAGAGACAGCAGGAGCGGTAGAGATACTCTTAATGATCGGCTATGAAAAGCCAACTGACATTTACTCCTGAGGTGCTGACTTGCTGCACCCTCGACAACTACTGTGATTATTATTATTTGACCATGCTGGTCATTTATGAACATTTGAACATCTTGGCTATGTTCTGTTATAATCTCCACCCGGCACAGCCAGAAGGACTGGCCACCCCTCATAGCCTGGTTCCTCTCTAGGTTTCTTCCTAGGTTTTTGCCTTTCTAGGGAGTTTCTCCTAGCCACCGTGCTTCTTCACCTGCATTGCTTGCTGTTTGGGGTTTTAGGCTGGGTTTCTGTACAGCACTTTGAGATATCAGCTGATGTAAGAAGGGCTTTATAAATACATTTGATTTGATTGTCTAGTAGTGTCAGTCATGGGGAAGCTGTGAGAGTACATTTGTCATTGTCCTCAGCCCATTACCCTGACACACACACACTGAAGACTGCATTCTGGGGCTGTGGGGTGATAGTGCTTGGACTGGGAAACAGCTTGGAGGAGCCATTGTCAGAGCAGGGGGTCAAAAGACTACCAGTTACACTGTCTGGAGAGAACATGAGCAAGTGATGGGGACAGAGGGTGGGAATGAGGGACGAATGGAGGGGGGGAGGGAATGAGTGAGGGAGGGAATGAGGGATTGATGGAGGTTGTAAATGAGGGAGGGGGAGGACGTGAGGGAGTGAATGAGGGACGGGAATCATGTCGTGCTCTGAAAAGCTGGTTATGGCACACATCAACTCCATCATCCCAAACATCATAAACCCAATCCAATTTGGATACCGGCCCAACAGATGCATAGACAATGTAATCTCAATTGCACTCTACACTGTCCTCACTCACCTAGATAAGAGGAATACCTATGTGAGAATTCTGTTCATTGACTACAGCTCAGCGTTCAACACCATGGTGCCCTCCAAGCTCGTCACCAAGCTTAGAACCCTGGGACTGAATACCTCCCTCTGTAACTGGATCCTGGACTTCCTGACGGGCCGCCTCCAGGTGGTGAGGGTAGGCAACATCACCTCCGCCACACTGGCCCTCAAAATGGTGGCTCCTCAGGAATCTGTGCTTAGTCCCCTCCTGTACACACTGTTCAACCGCGATTGTGTGGCCACGCACAACTCCAACACCACCATCATGTTTGCTGACGTCACAACGGTGGTAGGCCTGATCAACGCTGATGATGAGACTGCCTACAGGGGGAGGTCAGTGACCTGGCAGTGTGGTGCTGGGACACCAACCTCTCCCTCAACGTCAGTAGCGAGTCGAGAGCTTCCTCGATGTCCTTAAAATGGTCCAAACACACGCACACAGTTGTGAAGAAGGCACGACAGCATCTCTTCCACCCCAGGTTGGAATGATTTGGCATTGGCCTTCAAATCATCAAAAAGTTACTGCTACAGCTGCAACATTGAAAGCATCTTGACTGGCTACATCTCTGCTTGGTATGGCAACTGCACCGCCCTCGAACGCTTGGCGCTACAGAGGGTGGCACGGACAGCCCAGTACATCACTGGGGCTGAGCCCCCGGGACCTCTATATTAGGCGGTGTGAAAGGAAGGCCTGGAAAATTGTTAGACTGTTCTGAAGTGGCCAGCAATGAGTCCATCTAAATCCCATTGAAAACCTGTGGAGGGATCTGGAAACAGCAATCTGGGAGAACTGGAGCTGTTTACACCAGAGGAGTGGGCCAAACTGCCTGTACAGAGATGCAGGAAGCTCATCAATGGCTATAGGAAGCACTTGATTGTAGTTATTTTGACCAAAGGCTGTGCTACCACATATTAAGTATTGGGTGTCAATCATTTTGTCAGTTACATTTCTGTTTAGTTTCTGATTTCAAATGGATATATTAAGTTCTGAATCAAAAACAAAAGGTTATGTAATATTAATAGTGAATTAAAGAATATTGTAGAGACCAAATACTTTGGTCAATTTCAACTTCTTTTTTGGGAAAATTTTACTTGAAAAAAGTGCAAGGCTGCCAATATTTTTGTCCACGACTGTACATATCTAGCTCTATCACTCCACTATCCCTGCACATTGTAAATATGGTATACTGACCCTGGAATATACTGACCCTGGAAGTGATCAGTATATAGCTACTGACCCTGGAACTGACCCTATTTATAGCTACTGACCCTGGCACTGACACTATTTATAGCTACTGACCCTGGAAGTGATCCAGTATATAGCTACTGACCCTGTATATAACTACTGACCCTTGAACTGACACTATATAGCTACTGACCCTGGAACTGACACTATTTATAGCTACTGACCCTGGAACTGACCCTATTTATAGCTACTGACCCTGGAGCGGACACTATTTATAGCTACTGACCCTGGAAGTGATCCAGTATATAGCTACTGACCCTGGAACAGACACTATTTATAGCTACTGACCCTGGAGCGGACACTATTTTTAGCTACTGACCCTGGAAGTGATCCAGTATATAGCTACTGACCCTGTATATAACTACTGACCCTTGAACTGACACTATTTATAGCTACTGACCCTGGAAGTGATCTAGTATATAGCTACTGACCCTGTATATAACTACTGACCCTTGAACTGACACTATTTATAGCTACTGACCCTGTATATAGCTACTGACCCTGGAACTGACATTATTTATAGCTACTGACCCTGGAACTGACACTATTTATAGCTACTGACCCTGGAACTGACCCTATTTATAGCTACTGACCCTGGAAGTGATCCAGTATATAGCTACTGACCCTGTATATAACTACTGACCCTTGAACTGACACTATTTATAGCTACTGACCCTGGAACTGACCCTATTTATAGCTACTGACCCTGGAAGTGATCCAGTATATAGCTACTGACCCTGTATATAACTACTGACCCTGGAACTGACACTATATAGCTACTGACCCTGGAACTGACACTATTTATAGCTACTGACCCTGGAAGTGACCCTATTTATAGCTACTGACCCTGGAACTGACACTATTTATAGCTACTGATCCTGGACCTGACCCTGTATATAACTACTGACCCTGTATATAACTACTGACCCTTGAACTGACACTATTTATAGCTACTGACCCTGGAACTGACACTATTTATAGCTACTGACCCTGGAAGTGATCCAGTATATAGCTACTGACCCTGTATATAACTACTGACCCTTGAACTGACACTATTTATAGCTACTGACCCTGGAAGTGATCTAGTATATAGCTACTGACCCTGTATATAACTACTGACCCTTGAACTGACACTATTTATAGCTACTGACCCTGTATATAGCTACTGACCCTGGAACTGACATTATTTATAGCTACTGACCCTGGAACTGACACTATTTATAGCTACTGACCCTGGAACTGACCCTATTTATAGCTACTGACCCTGGAAGTGATCCAGTATATAGCTACTGACCCTGTATATAACTACTGACCCTTGAACTGACACTATTTATAGCTACTGACCCTGGAACTGACCCTATTTATAGCTACTGACCCTGGAAGTGATCCAGTATATAGCTACTGACCCTGTATATAACTACTGACCCTGGAACTGACACTATATAGCTACTGACCCTGGAACTGACACTATTTATAGCTACTGACCCTGGAAGTGACCCTATTTATAGCTACTGACCCTGGAACTGACACTATTTATAGCTACTGATCCTGGACCTGACCCTGTATATAACTACTGACCCTGTATATAACTACTGACCCTTGAACTGACACTATTTATAGCTACTGACCCTGGAACTGACACTATTTATAGCTACTGACCCTGGAACTGACACTATATAGCTACTGACCCTGTAAGTGATCCAGTATATAGCTACTGACCCTGGACCTGACCCTGTATATAGCTACTGACCCTGTATATAACTACTGACCCTTGAACTGACACTATTTATAGCTACTGACCCTGGAAGTGATCCAGTATATAGCTACTGACCCTGTATATAACTACTGACCCTTGAACTGACACTATTTATAGCTACTGACCCTGGAAGTGATCTAGTATATAGCTACTGACCCTGGAACTGACATTATTTATAGCTACTGACCCTGGAACTGACACTATTTATAGCTACTGATCCTGGAACTGACACTATTTATAGCTACTGACCCTGGAACTGACATTATTTATAGCTACTGACCCTGGAACTGACACTATTTATAGCTACTGATCCTGGAACAGACACTATTTATAGCTACTGATCCTGGAACTGACACTATTTATAGCTACTGACCCTGGAACTGACCCTATTTATAGCTACTGACCCTGGAAGTGATCCAGTATATAGCTACTGACCCTGGAACAGACACTATTTATAGCTACTGACCCTGGAGCGGACACTATTTTTAGCTACTGACCCTGGAAGTGATCCAGTATATAGCTACTGACCCTGTATATAACTACTGACCCTTGAACTGACACTATTTATAGCTACTGACCCTGGAAGTGATCTAGTATATAGCTACTGACCCTGTATATAACTACTGACCCTTGAACTGACACTATTTATAGCTACTGACCCTGTATATAGCTACTGACCCTGGAACTGACATTATTTATAGCTAATGACCCTGGAACTGACACTATTTATAGCTACTGACCCTGGAAGTGATCCAGTATATAGCTACTGACCCTGTATATAACTACTGACCCTTGAACTGACACTATATAGCTACTGACCCTGGAGCGGACACTATTTATAGCTACTGACCCTGGAACTGACACTATTTATAGCTACTGACCCTGGAACGGACACTATTTATAGCTACTGACCCTGGAGCGGACACTATTTATAGCTACTGACCCTGGAGCGGACACTATTTATAGCTACTGACCCTGGAACGGACACTATTTATAGCTACTGACCCTGGAGCGGACACTATTTATAGCTACTGACACTGGAGCGGACACTATTTATAGCTACTGACCCTGGAACTGACACTATTTATAGCTACTGACCCTGGAACTGACACTATTTATAGCTACTGACCCTGGAGCGGACACTATTTATAGAAACTGACCCTGGAACTGACACTATATAGCTACTGACCCTGGAACAGACACTATTTATAGCTACTGACCCTGGAACTGACCCTATTTATAGCTACTGACCCTGGAAGTGATCTAGTATATAGCTACTGACCCTGTATATAACTACTGACCCTTGAACTGACACTATTTATAGCTACTGACCCTGTATATAGCTACTGACCCTGGAACTGACATTATTTATAGCTACTGACCCTGGAACTGACACTATTTATAGCTACTGACCCTGGAACTGACCCTATTTATAGCTACTGACCCTGGAAGTGATCCAGTATATAGCTACTGACCCTGTATATAACTACTGACCCTTGAACTGACACTATTTATAGCTACTGACCCTGGAACTGACCCTATTTATAGCTACTGACCCTGGAAGTGATCCAGTATATAGCTACTGACCCTGTATATAACTACTGACCCTGGAACTGACACTATATAGCTACTGACCCTGGAACTGACACTATTTATAGCTACTGACCCTGGAAGTGACCCTATTTATAGCTACTGACCCTGGAACTGACACTATTTATAGCTACTGATCCTGGACCTGACCCTGTATATAACTACTGACCCTGTATATAACTACTGACCCTTGAACTGACACTATTTATAGCTACTGACCCTGGAACTGACACTATTTATAGCTACTGACCCTGGAACTGACACTATATAGCTACTGACCCTGTAAGTGATCCAGTATATAGCTACTGACCCTGGACCTGACCCTGTATATAGCTACTGACCCTGTATATAACTACTGACCCTTGAACTGACACTATTTATAGCTACTGACCCTGGAAGTGATCCAGTATATAGCTACTGACCCTGTATATAACTACTGACCCTTGAACTGACACTATTTATAGCTACTGACCCTGGAAGTGATCTAGTATATAGCTACTGACCCTGGAACTGACATTATTTATAGCTACTGACCCTGGAACTGACACTATTTATAGCTACTGATCCTGGAACTGACACTATTTATAGCTACTGACCCTGGAACTGACATTATTTATAGCTACTGACCCTGGAACTGACACTATTTATAGCTACTGATCCTGGAACAGACACTATTTATAGCTACTGATCCTGGAACTGACACTATTTATAGCTACTGACCCTGGAACTGACCCTATTTATAGCTACTGACCCTGGAACTGACCCTATTTATAGCTACTGACCCTGGAAGTGATCCAGTATATAGCTACTGACCCTGGAACAGACACTATTTATAGCTACTGACCCTGGAAGTGATCCAGTATATAGCTACTGACCCTGGAACAGACACTATTTATAGCTACTGACCCTGGAAGTGATCCAGTATATAACTACTGACCCTTGAACTGACACTATATAGCTACTGACCCTGTATATAACTACTGACCCTTGAACTGACACTATATAGCTACTGACCCTGGAACAGACACTATTTATAGCTACTGACCCTGGAACTGACCCTATTTATAGCTACTGACCCTGGAACTGACCCTATTTATAGCTACTGACCCTGGAAGTGACCCTGTATATAGCTACTGACCCTGGACCTGACCCTGTATATAGCTACTGACCCTGGACCTGACTCTGTATATAACTACTGACCCTAGACCTGACCTTGTATATAGCTACTGACCTTGGACCTGACCCTGTGTATAGCTACTGATCCTGGACCTGACCCTGTATATAGCTACTGACCCTGTATATAGCTACTGACCCTGTATATAGCTACTGACCCTGGACCTGACCCTGTATATAGCTACTGACCCTGTATATAGCTACTGACCCTGTATATAGCTACTGACCCGGGACCTGACCCTGTATATAGCTTCTGACCCTGGAACTGACACTATTTATAGCTACTGACCCTGGAACTGACACTATTTATAGCTACTGACCCTGGAACTGACACTATTTATAGCTACTGACCCTGGATTTGACACTATTTATAGCTACTGACCCTGGAAGTGATCCAGTATATAGCTACTGACCCTGTATATAACTACTGACCCTTGAACTGACACTATTTATAGCTACTGACCCTGGAACTGACCCTATTTATAGCTACTGACCCTGGAACTGACACTATTTATAGCTACTGACCCTGTATATAACTACTGACCCTGGCACTGACCCTGTATATAACTACTGACCCTAGACCTGACCCTGTATATAGCTTCTGACCCTGGAACTGACACTATTTATAGCTACTGACCCTGGAACTGACACTATTTATAGCTACTGACCCTGGAACTGACACTATTTATAGCTACTGAGCCTGGAACTGACACTATTTATAGCTACTGACCCTGGAAGTGATCCAGTATATAGCTACTGACCCTGTATATAACTACTGACCCTTGAACTGACACTATTTATAGCTACTGACCCTGGAACTGACCCTATTTATAGCTACTGACCCTGGAACTGACACTATTTATAGCTACTGACCCTGTATATAACTACTGACCCTGGCACTGACCCTGTATATAACTACTGACCCTAGACCTGACCTTGTATATAGCTACTGACCTTGGACCTGACCCCATAAAAAGCTACTGATCCTGGACCTGACCCTGTATATAGCTACTGACCCTGGACCTCACCCTGTATATAGCTACTGACCCTGGACCTGACCCTGTATATAACTACTGACCCTAGACCTGACCTTGTATATAGCTATTGACCTTGGACCTGACCCCATAAAAAGCTACTGATCCTGGACCTGACCCTGTATATAGCTACTGACCCTGGAACTCACCCTATATATAGCTTACATAGTTTATTGTGTTCTTATTTTTGTTATACTTTACTTAAAAAATAATAATACTACTCATATTGATTACTGCACAGTTGGAAAAAACCCTGCAAGAAAGGCATTTCACTGTACTTGTACGTGTGACAACATAAACTTGATTAGAAAAGGGTAGAGGATGAGAAGATGAGGAGGTAGAGAAGATGAGGAGGGGGTGAGGAGGAATAGAGAGGAGCTGAGGAGGTGGAATAAAGAAGATGAGGAGAAATAGAGAGAAGATGAGGAGGATTAGAGAGAAGATGAGAAGGGGGGAGAAGGAAAAGAGAAGATCAGGAGGTGGAGAGGAGGAATAGAGAGAAGATGAGGTGGAGAGGAGGAGTAGAGAGAAGGTGAGGAGGAATAGAGACGATGAGGTGGAGAGAGAAGATGAGGAGGTGGAGAGGAGGAATAGAGAGAAGATGAGGGGGAGAAGATGAGGAATAGAGAGAAGATGAGGGGGAGAAGAGGAGGAATAGAGAGAAGATGAGGGGGAGAAGAAGAGGAATAGAGAGAGATGAGGAGGTGGGGAGGTGGAGATGAGGAATAGAGAAAAGATGAGGAATAGAGAGAAGATGAGGAGGTGGAGGGGCAGAATAGAGAAGATGCGGAGGTGGAGGGGAGGAATAGAGAGAAGATGAAGAGGAAAAGAGAGAAGAGGAGGTGGTGGAGGGGAGGAAAAGAGAAGATGAGGTGGAGGTGAAGAATAGAGAAGATGAGGGAGAGAGGAGGACTAAAGAGACGATGTGGAGGAATAGAGAGAATAGGAGGTGGTGGAGGGGAGGAATAGAGAGAAGAGGAGGTGGTGGAGGGAGGAAAAGAGAAGATGAGGTGGAGGAGAGGAATAGAGAAGATGAGGGGGAGAGGAAGAATAAAGAGACAATGTGGAGGAATAGAGAGAATAGGAGGTGGTGGAGGGGAGGAATAGAGAAGATGAGGTGGAGGAGAGGAATAGAGAGAATAGGAGGTGGTGGAGGGGAGGAAAAGAGAAGATGAGGTGGAGGAGAGGAATAGAGAAGATGAGGGGGAGAGGAAGAATAAAGAGACAATGTGGAGGAATAGAGAGAATAGGAGGTGGTGGAGGGGAGGAATAGAGAGAATAGGAGGTGGTGGAGGGGAGGAATAGAGAAGATGAGGTGGAGGAGAGGAATAGAGAAGATGAGGGAGAGAGGAGGACTAAAGAGACGATGTGGAGGAATAGAGAGAATAGGAGGTGGTGGAGGGGAGGAATAGAGAGAATAGGAGGTGGTGGAGGGGAGGAATAGAGAAGATGAGGTGGAGGAGAGGAATAGAGAAGATGAGGGGGAGAGGAAGAATAAAGAGACAATGTGGAGGAATAGAGAGAATAGGAGGTGGTGGAGGGGAGGAATAGAGAAGATGAGCGGGAGAGGATGAATAGAGAGATGAGGAGGAGGTGGAGGTGAGGAATAGAGAAGATGAGGTGGAGAGTAGAAATAGAGAGAAGATGAGAAAGTGGAGAGGAGGAATAGAGAGAAGGTGAGGAGGAATATAGAAGCTGAGGAGGGATGGTGAGAAGTTCAGTAGGTGGAGAGAAGGAATAGAGAGAAGATGAGGAGGGGGAGAGAAGGAATGGAGAGAGGATGAGGAGGGGGAGAGAGAAGATGAGGAGGAATAAGAGAGAAGATGAGGAGGGGAAGAGGTGGAATAGAGAGAAGATGAGGAGGAATATAGAGTTGGTTGAGGATTAGAGAAGATGTGGAAGGGGAGAAGTGGAATAGAGAGAAGCTGAGGAGGAATAGAGAAGATGATGAGGGATAAAGGGAAGATGAGGAGGTGGAGAGGAGGAATATGGAGAAGATGAGGAGGGGGAGAGGTGGAATGGAGAGAGGATGAGGAGGTTGAGAGGAGGTGGAGAAGTGTCATAGAGAGAAGATGAATATGAGAAATAGAGATAATGAGGAGGTGGAGAGAGAAGATCAGGAGGTGGAGAAGAGGAATAGATATAGGATCAGGAAATGGATATGAGGAATAGGGAGAAGATGAGGAGGTGGAAATGAGGAATAGAGAGAGATGAGGAGGAATAGAGAGAAGATGAGGAGGGGGAGAAGAGGAATAGATATAGGATCAGGAAGTGGATATGAGGAATAGGGAGAAGATGAGGAGATGGAAATGAGGAATAGAGAGAGATAAGGAGGACTAGAGAGGATGAGGAGGATGAGAGGAGGAATAGAGAGAAGATGAGGAGGAATAGAGAGAAGATGAGGAGGTGGAGGGCAGGGGAGGAAAAGAGAAGATGAGGTTGGGGGAGGAATATAGAAGATGAGGAGGGTTAGAGGATGAATAGGGAGAATATGAGGTGGAGAGTAGAAATAGAGAGAAGTTGAGAAGGTGGAGAGGAGGAATAGAGAGAATGTGAGGAGGAATAGTGACGATGAGGAGTGATAGAGAGAAGATGAGTTAGGTGGAGAGGAGGAATAGATAGAAGATGAGGAGGGGGAGAGGAGGAATGGAGAGAGGATGAGGAGGTGGAGAGGATTAGAGAAGATGAGGAGGTGGTTAGGTGGAATAGAGAGAAGATGAGGAGGAATAGAGAGAAGGTGATGGGGAATAGAGACGATGAGGAGGTGGAGAGAGAAGATGAGGAGGAATTGGGAGAAGATGAGGAGGTGGAGAAGAGGAATAGAGAGAAGCTGAGGGGGAATAGAGAAGATGATGAGGGATAAAGGGAAGATGAGGAGGTGGAGAGGAGGAATATGGAGAAGATGAGGAGGGGGAGAGGTGGAATGGAGAGAGGATGAGGAGGTTGAGAGGAGGAATAGGGAAGATGAGGAGGTGGAGGAGGTCATCTTGTCATCTTCAAATAATATTTTTGCAGGAATCTCCTTGCGAATGATTTTGCCGAAGACTGTATCACCGCCGGGCTGGGCAACCTGAGCTTTTGCTATCTCATCCGCCATGGCGCTAGACGTTGGTCTTTGTAGTACGCATGCCTGTCATAGAGAGAAGATTAATATGAGGAATAGAGATAATGAGGAGGTGGAGAGAGAAGATGAGGAGGTGGAGAAGAGGAATAGATATAGGATCAGGAAGTGGATATGAGGAATAGGGAGAAGATGAGGAGGTGGAAATGAGGAATAGAGAGAGATGAGGAGGAATAGAGAGAAGATGAGGAGGGGGAGAAGAGGAATAGATATAGGATCAGGAAGTGGATATGAGGAATAGAGAAAATGAGGAGGTGGAGAGGAGGAATAGAGAGAAGATGAGGAGGAATAGAGAGAAGATGAGGAGGTGGAGGGGAGGGGAGGAAAAGAGAAGATGAGGTTGGGGGAGAAATATAGAAGATGAGGAGGGTTAGAGGATGAATAGGGAGAATATGAGGTGGAGAGTAGAAATAGAGAGAAGATGAGAAGGTGGAGAGGAGGAATAGAGAGAATGTGAGGAGGTGGAGAGTAGGAATAGATCATATGAGGAGGGATAGAGAGAAGATGAGGCGGTGGAGAGGAGGATTAGAGAAGATGAGAAGGTGGAGAGAGAAGATGAGGTGGAGCGGAGGAATAGAGAGAATATGAGGATTTGAGAGAAGAGGAGGAGGGAGAGAGGAAGAATGGATAGAAGATGAGGAAGTGGAGAGTGTCACGACTTCTACCGAAGTCGGTCCCTCTCCTTGTTCGGGTGATGTTCGGCGGTCGTTGTTGCCGATCTTCTAGCCATCACTGATTCATTTTTCATTTTCCATTGGTTTTGTCTTGTCTTCCTTCACACCTGGTTCCAATCCCATTAATTATATGTTGTGTATTTAACCCTCATGTCCTTGTTGGAGATTGTTTGATTGTATGTTAGTGCTAGTATGTGTTGGTGCACAACAGGTTTTGTACCCATTTTATTATAATTCTTTTGGTATATTTTGGTTTTTGGAGTTTGTTTGTGAGTTCTTATTAAATGACTCCGTTTATACCAAGTTCGTTCTCCTGCACCTGACTTCCCTGCCACCAACATGCACACCTTACAGAGAGGAGGAATCGAGAGAAGATAAGGAGGTGAGACGAGGAATAGAGAGAAGATGAGGTGGACAGAGAAGATGAGGAATAGAGAGAATATGATGAATAGAGAGAAGATGAGGAGGAATAGAGAGAATATGATGAGGAATAGAGAGAAGATGAGGGGGAGGGATGTGCGAGGTAGGAGGTTGTAGTGCATCATCATCATGACTAGGGGGTAGGCCGTCATTGTAAATAAGAATTTGTTCTTAACTGACTTGCCTAGTAAAATAAAGGTTCAATTAAAATAAATATATAAATGACCACTTCCGGAAATGGATTCATCTGAAGTTTGTTTGTGCTCAACTCCCACCTTCCAAGAGGAAGTAGTATCGATTTGGCTTCGTTGATCCTAAGTACACATTTCCATCCCATCGTCTTGGTTTTAGAACTACTGCCACTGACTAGAGGTATTTCTTTTACCAGGCCTGTTATGTGGCATTTAGTCCTAGTTGCACCTGTATCTCATGCCCTAATAAAAGTATCCTACTGTTTAACTGCAGTTATGTTTCTCTATTCTTCTTAGTGCTGTCCTTCAGTGGTTAATCATTGTTCTGGACAACCAATATGCACCACTTGTAGAATGGGGCGCTTCCCATGCTATTTAAATAGTCTCGTAACACCTCTAGAGCTGTAGTCCGTGCCTTTTTACTGTCCGTTCATCAGGGAGAATACACAGAAATACCTCCGCCACTCTGGGGTGCAAGAAGCCGCAGTGAATTGCTTCCACTGATTTCACATATGACCTGCGCTCAGAAATATTCTCTAGCCTGGTCCCAGATCGGTTTATACTTTTGCCTACTCCACTATCATTGTCAAGCCATGACAATTCCATAAGGAGCTGGCAAGAGCGAAGAAACAGACTGGCATCCAGGCTAGACAGTCTCCAGACCCCCCCCCCAAATGTTCTTTGTCCTTTCCCTTCATCCGGCTTTTCTCTGAAGATCCTTAGAGTGATCTCCCTCTCTCTCTCCATACCTTGCTCTCTCCCTCCCTCTCTCTCTCTGTCTAGCGCTGGAGCAGAGGCTGATTGGAGCTGACGTGACAATGGCATTGTCCCTGTTGAATTAATGTGGCCCTGGGGTGCTATCATCCCTCTAATGGCCTGAACACGTTGCTTTTATGGGTGGAGGAGGGGGGCTGGGGCATTGTTGTGGGAGTGGGAATTAGAGGATATAGGAGGAAGAACAAGACCACAGAGTAATGCATGGAGAGATGTAGCTAGTTAGCGAAAGGTTTAGAGCCACACAGAGTTGTGGTGGACATAGAGACCGAAAGTGTTCTGAGGCTCAGAGGTGTTCAGAGAGCGACAGTGTTTCTCTTGCCTTATCAATGTCGTAATGATGTCTGTGGTTGAGTTATTGTACTAAAGTGGCGATGTTTAGGCATCGTTGCACATATTTGTATCTGTTTCTATGTTTTTGTCTGCACAGGGGAACTCAGAGTTCCATGCTCAGACAGTGACCTCCGTCTTGCTGTTGGTGGAGTAGCTCTTATGCCTGGTGTGGTGGTAGGAGGATGGGTGGCTGTACGGCACAGGGTGGTTGAACAGCTCCGGGAAATTCTCTACACTGTGCTGTCTCCTGGTGGAGTAGGCATGCCGGTGGGCCGAGATGTGCCCAGGGTGGGAGGTCTGCCTCTGGACGTGGCGTCCACTGGTGTCACAGGCTTTGAAGGCTGAGCTGGTGAACAGGGGGTGGCTGGTGGTCTTGGGCAAACAGGACCTCTCCAGGTGGCTCTGGGAGATGGAGAGGGGGGCGTGGAGGTTGTGCTGGGAGGAGAGCTGGTGGTGGTCTTGGTGTAGGTAGGACTTGTCTTTGGGGTGCAGGGAGATGGGCTGGAAGGCTGAAGGTCCTGCCTGGTACTGGGAGAAGTCCATCAAAGGGTAGCTCTTATAGTAGCCCCCAGAGGCAGTGTCTGCTGCAGAGAGAGAGAGAGAGTGAGAGAGAGAGCGCTGTGGGTTTGAGTCATAATATTGCTTTCACACAGATGATTGTAGCTTTCACTTTCGAATGAAGCACCATAGTTGGGGTCAATTCCATTTAATTCAACGTTTTTTCTTTATTTTTATTGTAGAATGGTACTGAAGACATCAAAACTATGAAACAACACATATGGAATCATGTAGTAACCAAAAAAGTGTTAAACAAATCAAAATATATTTTATATTTGAGATTCTTCAAAGTAGCCACCCTTTGTTTTGGTGACAGCTTTGCACACTCTTGGAATTCTCTCAACCAGCTTCAAATGGAATGCTTTTTCAACAGTCTTGAGGGTGTTTCCACATATGCCGTGCACTTGTTAGCTAGTTTTCCTTCACTGCGGTCCAACTCATCCCAAACCATCTCAATTGGGTTGAGTTGGGTGATTGTGGGTGCAGCAGGTAGCCTAGTGGTTAGAGCGTTGGGCCAGTAACCGAAAGGTTGCTCGATCGAATCCCGGAGCTGACAAGGTAAAAATCTGTCATTCTGTCCCTGAACTAGGCAGTTAACCCACTGTTCCTAGGCCGTCATTGTAAATAAGAATTTGTTCTTAATTGACTTGCCTAGTTAAATAAAAACCATTGTGGAGGCCAGGTCATCTGATGCAGCACTCCATCACTCTCCTTCTTGGTCAAATAGCCCTTATACAGCCTGGAGGTGTGTTGGGTCATTGTCTTATTGTCCTGTTGAAAAACAAATGATAGTCCCACTAAGTCCAAACCAAATGGGATGGTGTATCCCTGAAGCCATGCTGGTTAAGTGTGCCTTGAATTCTAAATAAACCACAGATAGTGTCAAATCAAATCAAATCAAATTTTATTTGTCACATACACATGGTTAGCAGATGTTAATGCGAGTGTAGCGAAATGCTTGTGCTTCTAGTTCCGACAATGCAGTAATAACAAGTAATCTAACTAACAATTCCAAAACTACTGTCTTGTACACAGTGTAAGGGGATAAAGAATATGTACATAAGGATATATGAATGAGTGATGGTACAGAGCAGCATAGGCAAGATACAGTAGATGGTATTGAGTACAGTATGTACAAATGAGATGAGTATGTAAACAAAGTGGCATAGTGTAACGACGTTCGTCTGTAGAAGGAGAAGCGGACCAAAAAGCAGCGTGGTGGTTACTCATGTTCTTTAATTAATGGAAACTGAACGATACATTAAATAACTTAACTCTACAAAACAACAAACGGAACGTGAAAACCGATACGGCCTATCCTGTGACAACAAACACAGTGACAGGAACAATCACCCACAAACACACAGTGAAACCCAGGCTACCTAAGTATGATTCTCAATCAGAGACAACTAATGACACCTGCCTCTGATTGAGAACCATACTAGGCCGAAAACATAGAAATGCCCCAAACATAGAAAAACAAACATAGACTGCCCACCCAACTCACACCCTGACCATACTAAATAAATACTAAACAACGGAAATAGAGGTCAGAACGTGACACATAGTTTAAAGTGGCTAGTGATACATGTATTACATAAGGATACAGTCGATGATATAGAGTACAGTATATACGTATGCATATGAGATGAATAATGTAGGGTAAGTAACATTATATAAGGTAGCATTGTTTAAAGTGGCTAGTGATATATTTACATCATTTCCCATCAATTCCCATTATTAAAGTGGCTGGAGTTGAGTCAGTGTCAGTGTGTTGGCAGCAGCCACTCACTGTTTAACAGTCTGATGGCCTTGAGATAGAAGCTGTTTTTCAGTCTCTCGGTCCCAGCTTTGATGCACCTGTACTGACCTCGCCTTCTGGATGATAGCGGGGTGAACAGGCAGTGGCTCGGGTGGTTGATGTCCTTGATGATCTTTATGGCCTTCCTGTGACATCGGGTGGTGTAGGTGTCCTGGAGGGCAGGTAGTTTGCCCCCGGTGATGCGTTGTGCAGACCTCACTACCCTCTGGAGAGCCTTACGGTTGAGGGCGGTGCAGTTGCCGTACCAGGCGGTGATACAGCCCGCCAGGATGCTCTCGATTGTGCATCTGTAGAAGTTTGTGAGTGCTTTTGGTGACAAGCCGAATTTCTTCAGCCTCCTGAGGTTGAAGAGGCGCTGCTGCGCCTTCTTCACGATGCTGTCTGTGTGAGTGGACCAATTCAGTTTGTCTGCGATGTGTATGCCGAGGAACTTAAAACTTGCTACCCTCTCCACTACTGTTCCATCGATGTGGATAGGGGGGTGTTCCCTCTGCTGTTTCCTGAAGTCCACAATCATCTCCTTAGTTGTGTTGACGTTGAGTGTGAGGTTATTTTCCTGACACCACACTCCGAGGGCCCTCACCTCCTCCCTGTAGGCCGTCTCGTCGTTGTTGGTAATCAAGCCTACCACTGTTGTGTCGTCCGCAAACTTGATGATTGAGTTGGAGGCGTGCGTGGCCACGCAGTCGTGGGTGAACAGGGAGTACAGGAGAGGGCTCAGAACGCACCCTTGTGGGGCCCCAGTGTTGAGGATCAGCGGGGAGGAGATGTTGTTGCCTACCCTCACCATCTGGGGGCGGCCCGTCAGGAAGTCCAGTACCCAGTTGCACAGGGCGGGGTCGAGACCCAGGGTCTCAAGCTTGATGACGAGCTTGGAGGGTACTATGGTGTTGAATGCCGAGCTGTAGTCGATGAACAGCATTCTCACATAGGTATTCCTGTTGTCCAGATGGGTTAGGGCAGTGTGCAGTGTGGTTGAGATTGCATCGTCTGTGGACCTATTTGGGCGGTAAGCAAATTGGAGTGGGTCTAGGGTGTCAGGTAGGGTGGAGGTGATATGGTCCTTGACTAGTCTCTCAAAGCACTTCATGATGACGGATGTGAGTGCTACGGGGCGGTAGTCGTTTAGCTCAGTTACCTTAGCTTTCTTGGGAACAGGAACAATGGTGGCCCTCTTGAAGCATGTGGGAACAGCAGACTGGTATAGGGATTGATTGAATATGTCCGTAAACACACCGGCCAGCTGGTCTGCGCATGCTCTGAGGGCGCGGCTGGGGATGCCGTCTGGGCCTGCAGCCTTGCGAGGGTTAACACGTTTAAATGTCTTACTCACCTCGGCTGCAGTGAAGGAGAGACCGCATGTTTTCGTTGCAGGCCGTGTCAGTGGCACTGTATTGTCCTCAAAGCGGGCAAAAAAGTTATTTAGTCTGCCTGGGAGCAAGACATCCTGGTCCGTGACTGGGCTGGATTTCTTCCTGTAGTCCGTGATTGACTGTAGACCCTGCCACATGCCTCTTGTGTCTGAGCCGTTGAATTGAGATTCTACTTTGTCTCTGTACTGGCGCTTAGCTTGTTCGATAGCCTTGCGGAGGGAATAGCTGCACTGTTTGTATTCGGTCATGTTACCAGACACCTTGCCCTGATTAAAAGCAGTGGTTCGCGCTTTCAGTTTCACACGAATGCTGCCATCAATCCACGGTTTCTGGTTAGGGAATGTTTTAATCGTTGCTATGGGAACGACATCTTCAACGCACGTTCTAATGAACTCGCACACCGAATCAGCGTATTCGTCAATGTTGTTATCTGACGCAATACGAAACATCTCCCAGTCCACGTGATGGAAGCAGTCTTGGAGTGTGGAGTCAGCTTCACCATGGTTCCCACCATGCTTCACGGTGGAGATCATACGTTCATCTACTCTGCGTCTCACAAAGACATGGCGGTTGGAAATAAAAATCAAAGGACAGATTTCCACAGGTCTAATGTCCATTACTCGTGTTTCTTGGCCCAAGCAAGTCTCTTCTTATTATTGGTGTCCTTTAGTAGTGGTTTCTTTGCAGCAATTCAACCATGAAGGACTGATTCACGCAGTCTTCTCTGAACAGTTGATGTTGAGATGTGTATGTTACTTAAACTCTGTGAAGCATTTATTTGGGCTGAAATTTCTGAGGCTGGTAACTCTAATGAACTTATCCTCTGCAGCAGTGATAACTCTGGGTCTTCCTTTCCTGTGGCGTTCCTCATGAGAGCCAGTTTCATCATAGCGCTTGATGGTTTTTGTGACTGCGCTTGAAGAAACTTTCAGAGTTCTTGAAATGTTCTTTATTGACTGACCTTCATGTCTTAAAATAATGATGGACTGTCGTTTCTCTTTGCTTATTTGAGCTGTTCTTGCCATTATATGGACTTGGTCCTTTACCAAATAGGGCTATCTTCTGTATACCACCCCGACCTTGTCACAACACAACTGATTGGGTCAAACACATTAAGAAGGAAAGAAATTCCACAAATTAACTTTTAACAAGGCACACCTGTTAATTGAAATGCATTCCAGGTGACTACCTCCATGAAGCTGTTTGAGAGAATGCCAAGAGTGTGCAAAGCGGTCATCAAGGCAAAGGGTGGCTACTTCGAAGAATCTCAAATATAAACTATATTTGATTTGTCAAACACTTTTTTGGTGACTACATGATTCCATATGTGTTATTTCATAGTTTTGATGTCTTCACTATTATTCTACATTGTGGAAAATCATAAAATAAAGACAATCCCTTGAGTAGGTGTCCAAACTTCTGACTGGTACTGTATGCGCATATATGTGTGTGTGTGTGTGTGTGTGTGTGTCTATAAGCGTATGCATGTGTGTGAGTGTGTGTGTCATCTCCAGGTCTCTGTCAGGTCGGATCAGCGTTGTCTGCCAGCGTTGTCTGCCAGGCGATGTGTGTGATGCCTGGATGCTCATTAGAGCCGCTGAGAGACATCTATGACAGTGAATTGGAGTGAATGCTTCTGAGAGGAACTCAGAGTGCATTTTGGGTTTGGAATACTTTCAATTCCACTCTGCTCAGTGAATCATCCCTCTATCCCTGAAAAGTAGACTGTGGAGTGACAGAGGTTCCTGTCCTTTTCTGTGGCTAGGTTTCACTTCAGTCTGTCAGTGTGGATGGTGTGTTCTGTCCCAAAACACTGCCAAAATGTTGCTTCAGTCACACTGCCATAACGGTGCTTCAGTCACACTGCCATAACGTTGCTTCAGTCACACTGCCATAACGTTGCTTCAGTCACACTGCCATAACGTTTTTTCAGTCACACTGCCATAAAGTTGCTTCAGTCACACTGCCATAACGGTGCTTCAGTCACACTGCCATAACGTTTTTTCAGTCACACTGCCATAACGTTTTTTCAGTCACACTGCCATAACGGTGCTTCAGTCACACTGCCATAACGTTGCTTCAGTCACACGGCCATAACGTTGCCATAACGTTGCTTCAGTCACACTGCCATAACGGTGCTTCAGTCACATGTTGCTTCAGTCACACTGCCATAACGTTGCTTCAGTCACACTGCCATAACGATGCTTTAGTCACATGTTGCTTCAGTCACACTGCCATAACGTTGCTTCAGTCACACACTGCCATAACGGTGCTTCAGTCACACTGCCATAACGTTTTTTCAGTCACACTGCCATAACGGTGCTTCAGTCACACTGCCATAACGGTGCTTCAGTCACATGTTGCTTCAGTCACACTGCCATAACGTTGCTTCAGTCACACTGCCATAACGTTGCTTCAGTCACACTGCCATAACATTGCCATAACATTGCTTCAGTCACACTGCCATAACGTTGCTTCAGTCACACTGCCATAACGTTGCTTCAGTCACACTGCCATAACGTTGCTTCAGTCACACTGCCATAACGGTGCTTCAGTCACACTGCCTAACGTTGCCATAACGTTGCTTCAGTCACACTGCCATAACGTTGCTTCAGTCACACTGCCATAACGTTGCTTCAGTCACACTGCCATAACGTTGCTTCAGTCACACTGCCATAACGGTGCTTCAGTCACACTGCCATAACATTGCTTCAGTCACACTGCCATAACGTTGCTTCAGTCACACTGCCATAACGTTGCTTCAGTCACACTACCATAACGTTGCTTCAGTCACACTGCCATAACGTTGCTTCAGTCACACTGCCATAACATTGCTTCAGTCACACTGCCATAACGTTGCCATAACGTTGCTTCAGTCACACTGCCATAACGGTGCTTCAGTCACATGTTGCTTCAGTCACACTGCCATAACGTTGCTTCAGTCACACTGCCATAACGTTGCCATAACGTTGCTTCAGTCACATGTTGCTTCAGTCACACTGCCATAACGTTGCTTCAGTCACACTGCCATAACGGTGCTTCAGTCACATGTTGCTTCAGTCACACTGCCATAACGTTGCTTCAGTCACAAAATAAAAATGACAGTGAATGTGCAACTTTATTTCTTTGTTCTAAGTTTATGATCTGCCAATCTGTACCATAACATCACTTCAGTTCCTACTCTACAGTAACTAACTTGAACGTGGTTGTTCGTATGACCTTGACCTATATGGCTTGGACCTCATCTTTCTAGTAAAGGCCTGAGACTGTATGACCTGTATATGGCTTGGACCTCATCTTTCTAGTAAAGGCCTGTGACTGTATGACCTGTATATGGCTTGGACCTCATCTTTCTGGTAAAGGCCTGTGACTTTATGACCTGTATATGGCTTGGACCTCATCTTTCTGGTAAAGGCCTGTGACTGTATGACCTGTATATGGCTTGGACCTCATCTTTCTGGTAAAGGCCTGTGACTGTATGACCTGTATATGGCTTGGACCTCATCTTTCTAGTAAAGGCCTGAGACTGTATGACCTGTATATGGCTTGGACCTCATCTTTCTGGCCTGTGACTGTATTGCGTGTAGTATATCTGCTTTCATTCATGATATCTCTCTGCCATGAGGGGAACTCAATTCGCCTCAGATGCCAGCTGGAAAACCCTGGGCTGGTTTGAAAGGTTACGGTACCAGTCTGGATTATGATCAGCTTGTCCTGGTATGTACATTGGATGTTTGTGTGTGCACGTTAGTGTGTCCATATGTTTGTGCATGTCTTTGTGTGTGTGGCCTTACCCACAGCCCTGAGGGAGGTGTACTTGTTGAGGCCCAGTCCACTGAGGTTGCTGTGGGGGTGAGGCATTCCTGGATAGAAGGCTGAATTGTTCAGGTGGTAGTGCTCTGTAGGGAGAAAGAGAGAGGGAAAAGCGAGTAATAAGAGTAAGATCACTTTATTTCTCAATTGTACGGACAGAGAACTGTTTAAATGCTCCTAACATTTGTGACTGGGATTGAGAAGTCTTCTTTTCCAGTCTAGATATGTCTGTTGCAAAGGGCTGTTTTGACAGAAGGAGAAGGTGGCCTCTAGTGTTAAATGAGGTGTGGCTAATTAACAATGGAACAAACAAACTAGGTAAAAAAAAACTGTCACTAATTGCGTCAATGAGTGCTGCTGGCCCAGCCTCTATCATGCTGTCAGGGGCCACAAGGAAATTGGGACACTGGAGTTGCATAGGGGCAGATTCTGCTCATACCCTGCATGGTCAGTGGCAATACAACTGGGGTCAGTTGGTAACCTATATGAACACATAGGCAGAATCAGAAGGAATATTCCCATAGAAATCCCCATGTTTTTCAACAGTGCCATGGCATGACATTGCAGTATGATATTGGTATATGTCTGTGACCTCTAAATGTTGATTGATCTGTTGATTGATTCAGATTAAGTGTGCATCCTCTATCCCCTGAAGTCATTTGCTGTGTATGTGTGTGTGTGTGTGTGTGTGAGAATGAATGAATGAATGTGTGTGTGTGTGTGTGTGTGTGTGTGTGTGTGTGTGTGTGTGTGTGTGTGTGTGTGTGTGTGTGTGTGTGAGGGAATGTGTGTGTGTGTGAGTTTGAATGTCAAATCAAATCTAATTTTATTGGTGAATGAGTGTGTGTGTGTGTGTGTGTGTGTGTGTGTGTGTGTGTGTGTGTGTGTGTGTGTGTGTGTGTGTGTGTGTGTGTGTGTGTGAGAGAGAGTATGGTTGTCTCTGTGTGTGTGTGAACTATACTTGTGGGGACCAAAAATCCCCACAAGAATAGCAAACAAACAAAAATTTGACCAACTGAGGACATTTTGTTCGTTTCTATGGGGTTTAATGTTAAGGTTAGAATTAGTGTTAGGGTTAGAATTAGATGTAGGGTTTGAGTTAGGAGCTAGGGTTAAGGTTAGGTTATGGGGTTAAGGTTAGTGTTAGAGTTAGGTTCAGGGTTAGGGTTAGGGAAAATAGGATTTTGAATGGGACTGAATTGTGTGTCCCCACAAGGTTAGCTGTACAAGACTGTGTGTGTGTGAGTGAGAGTATGAGTGCCTCTGTGTGTGAGAATTAATTAATGTGTGTGTGTGCATGCTCAGTTGTGTGCGTGTATACAGAATGATGACAGGTGTGTTTGACTGGTGTTATGGACAGGTGTGTTTGATTGGTGTCATGGACAGGTGTGTTTGATTGGTGTCATGGACAGGTGGTTTGACTGGTGTCATGGACAGGTGTGTTTGACTGGTGTTATGGACAGGTGTGTTTGATTGGTGTCATGGACAGGTGTGTTTGACTGGTGTCATGGACAGGTGTGTTTGATTGGTGTCAAGGACAGGTGTGTTTGACTGGTGTTATGAACAAGTGTGTTTGATTGGTGTCATGGACAGGTGTGTTTGACTGGTGTCATGGACAGGTGTGTTTAACTGGTGTCATGGACAGGTTTTTTGACTGGTGTCATGGACAGGTGTGTAGTTTCAAACAGCCTGGCAGGTTTTCATCAGAGCCAGCCCTTCAAACACACCCACTACTACAGAAATAGAGAGGGGTGGAGCGATAGAAAGAGGGATACTGCATTTAACCCAACCGCTCTGAATCAGTGAGGTGCGGGGGGCTGCTTTAATCGACATCTACATCATCGGTGCCCGGGGAACAGTTGTTGTTGGAGGTTAACTGCCTTACTCAGGGGCAGAACAACAGATTTCTACCTTGTCGGCTCGGGGATTCAATCCAGCAACCTTTCGGTTACCGGCCCAATGCTCCTACCCGCCAGGAAGGGAGAGAATTAGAGGGAGAGAGAAGTAGAGTGGGACAAGGGGAGGGAGAGAGAGCAGGATTTGGAGAGAGAATACAGAAACTAGATAAGGATGTGAGAGAGAAATGATGCAGTGAGTGAGGGAGGGAGGGGAGATGTTGTGTGTTTGTGGAATAAATTAGGAGATTTAGCTGAAGTATGAGGGGAGGACGTTACTCTGAGCGCTAACACACACACACACACACACACACACACACACACACACACACACACACACACACACACAGAGGTTGTCTAAAACCCATCATTCCTGTGCGGTTTTATACAGTAAGCTGATTAGCTGGGGAGATGGCTCTCATGTTCTTCTACGGTAGATTTCTACTCTACGCCCATTGTCTTACATTAGATGGCGTTACTCCTACATGGCGCTCATCCTTCAGTGCAGGCAGAATTTCTGATGTCAGACAATGCTCTACATCGGGGACATACAGGGCAATCTGCTGTCACAGCATCTCTGACCTCTCAGGAGGGCATACTGGATGTTCATTACACATGAGAATGTGAGAAGGGTATAAAAAGGGATATAACATACTGTAGTACTCATATGGTATCTGATGACTTTGAGCAGATAGAAGAACATACAACCAGCTTCAAACTAACTGGAACTAGCCAAACAGGAAGACTGAACACACTGTGATTTATAGTACAAATGTGATTATCATCATAGTGTTTGTATCAGTTTTCATCATTTTTTAATCTGTTCAGTATCCTTCTGTAACCAGCGTATTACTGGAACTGCTCTGTCATTGTCATAATAATGTTGGTGGGTTTGTGAAATAAGCCCCAGGCCTCCCAGATAGAGACTTGGTGGGAAACCATGCTGGCTGGCACTGACGGGGGCAGAGGGCTCAGTCGGGGGGGTATTAGGGGCTCCATGGGGGGCTTCAGGGGCTGTTTGGTGGGGGGCTAGTTAGTTATGGTAATGGAGAGCCCAGTGAGGTACTGAGTTATTGACTTTCTACCAGTTCAGGAGCCTCATCAGGGCTCCTCTCTCTGCCTTTGATGACATTAAGCTTTGTGTTTAACCACTCTGATTATCAGGGCTCATTTTCTTCCACACACACACACACACACACACCTCTCAATGTGTCCTTGCTGGTGTGTGTGTGTGTTTGCGTCCTTGCTTGTGTGTGTTTGCGACCTTGCTGGTGTGTGTATGTTTGCGACCTTGGTTGTGTGTGTGTGTGTGTGTTTGTGTCCTTGCTTGTGTGTGTGATTGAACTATATGTGTGTAAGCCAACATCAAATGAAATGTGTGTGATCTAACAACGGTGAAGCTGGGAGTTGGAGTTGTTTGGCACATCTCCATTAAATTTTAACCAAGTAGGAGAACAAGAGGGCAGGCGAGGCCCATTATGGTTATATCATGTAATGTCTTCCCAGGCTGGGCTGGCTGGGTGGTGTACTGTACATTGCAGACCAGGCTGTGTATGATAGCAGTGGGATAACATGTGTAGTGATCATATAGATACTGTATGTGACCTTCGCTGTCTGTTCCACTTGGTCCTGGGCTACTCTCTCTGAGCTACGGAGGGTTGTTGAGAAGTGATGCAGTCATCTGAGGGACAGAGGGAAGGGAGTCAAGCAGCAGTACAAGTAATGCCGTGGATATTACACGAGAGGCCAGAAGGTGTGTTTGTGCGTCATTCTGAACACACTTACCCATAGTGCCTTAGTACAACCTGCTCCCAAGACACAGCTATTGTGTGTGTTCATAGCCGTGAAACACTAAGAGACCGCTGAGACAAGCAAGCGTGTGTGTGTGTTTGTGTGTATGTTTGTAATGGTACATTAAGGATTATTTTGCGCCTTAGGGAGAGTGATAAAGAGTGCTGTGAGATCAGTGTAGTCTCACGTTTGCCATTTGAGCTTTGCTAGTGTGGCAGAAATACAGACACACACATAAACCTTGTTCTCCCCTAATACCACCCCCTATTACCACCCTGTATTAAGACCCTGTTACCCCCTATTACCACCCTGTATTAAGACCCTGTTACCCCCTATTACCATCCTGTATTAAGACCCTGTTACCCCCTTATACCACCCTGTATTAAGACCCTGTTACCCCCTATTACCACCCTGTATTAAGACCCTGTTACCCCCTATTACCATCCTATATTAAGTCCCTGTTACCCCCTATTACCATCCAGCATTAAGACCCTGTTACCCCCTATTACCACCCTGTATTAAGACCCTGTTACACCCTATTACCACCCTGTATTAAGACCCTGTTACCCCCTATTACCACCCTGTATGAAGACTCTGTTACCCCCTATTACCACCCTGTATAAAGATCCCTGTTTCTCCCTATTACCACCCTGTATAAAGATCCCTGTTTCTCCCTATTACCAACCTGTATAAAGATCCCCGTTTCTCCCTATTACCACCCTATATAAATATCCCTGTTTCTCCCTATTACCAACCTGTATAAAGATCCCTGTTTCTCCCTATTACCACCCTGTATAAAGATCCCTGTTTCTCCCTATTACCACCCTGTATAAAGATCCCTGTTTCTCCCTATTACCACCCTGTATAAAGATCCCTGTTTCTCCCTATTACCAACCTGTGCTTTAAAGAGTCAGACCTGGTCAGTTCCGGTGAGAGACTGGTTTCTATATATTTAACTGGAGTGCTTCACTCAGGGCTGGAAAGAGGGGGGCTACCAATCCTTCCCTGGTAAGATTTGTAATTTATAAGATTAACAAACCGTTTGTGTCTTTTTTAGTGCCTGGGGATGGGAGGCTATCAGCAAAGATTAGAAAACTAAGAAGGAGAGGGAAGATAAATGTGGGCGAAAAAAGTTATTGTGGAGAGAGTGAGAAAGAGAGTAAGAAAGATGGACAGAATAGAAAGAGGCACAGAGAAAGATGGATGGAATAGAAAGAGAGAGAGAAATATGGATGGAATAGAAAGAGACAGAGAGAAAGATGGATGGAATAGAAAGATACAGAGAAAGATGGGTGGAATAGAAAGAGGCAGAGAAAGATGGATGGAATAGAAAGAGACAGAGAAAGATGGATGGAATAGAAAGAGAGAAAGATGGATGGAATAGAAAGAGACAGAGAGAAAGATGGGTGGAATAGAAAGAGACAGAGAAAGATGGATGGAATAGAAAGAGATAGAGAGAAAATGTCAAATTGGCTTTTTACCAAATTACCGTACAACAGACCACGTATTCACTCTGCACACCCTAATTGACAACCAAACAAACTAAAACAAAGGCAAAGTCTTCTCATGCTTCGTTGATTTCTAAAAAGCCTTCGACTCAATTTGGCATGAGGGTCTGCTATACAAATTGATGGAAAGTGGCGTTTGGGGTAAAACATACGACATTATAAAATCCATGTACACAAACAAAAAGTGTGCGGTTAAAATTGGCAAAAAACACACACATTTCTTCACACAGGGTCGTTGGGTGAGACAGGGATGCAGCTTAAGCCCCACCCTCTTCAACATATATATCAACGAATTGGCGTGGGCACTAGAAAAGTCTGCAGCACCTGGCCTCACCCTACTAGAATCCGAAGTCAAATGTCTACTGTTTGCTGATGATCTGGTGCTTCTGTCACCATCCAAGGAGGGCCTACAGCAGCACCTAGATCTTATGCACAGATTCTGTCAGACCTGGGCCCTGACAGTAAATCTCAGTAAGACCAAAATAATGGTGTTCCAAAAAAGATCCAGTTGCCAGGATCACAAATACAAATTCCATCTAGACACTGTTGCCCTAGAGCACACAAAAAACTATACATACCTTGGCCTAAACATCAGAGCCACAGGTAACTTCCACAAAGCTGTGAACGATCTGAGAGACAAGGCAAGAAGGGCCTTCTATGCCATCAAAAGGAACATAAAATTCAACATACCAATTAGGATCTGGCTAAAAATACTTGAATCAGTCATAGAGCCCATTGCCCGTTATGGTTGTGAGGTCTGGGGTCCTCTCACCAACCAAGACTTCACAAAATGGGAAAAACACCAAATTGAGACTCTGCATGCAGAATTCTGCAAAAATATCCTCCGTGTATAATGTAGAACACCAAATAATGCATGCAGAGCAGAATTAGGCCGATACCCACTAATTATCAAAATCCAGAAAAGAGACGTTAAATTCTACAACCACCTGAAAGGAAAAATATCCTCTGTGTACAACGTAGAACACCAAATAATGCATGCAGAGCAGAATTAGGCCGATACCCACTAATTATCAAAATCCAGAAAAGAACCGTTAAATTCTACAACCACCTTCCATAACAAAGCATCACCTACAGAGAGATGAACCTGGAGAAGAGTCCCCTAAGCAAGCTGGTCCTGGGGCTCTGTTCACAAACACAAACACACCCCACAGAGCCCCAGGACAGCAGCACAATTAGACCCAACCAAATCATGAGAAAACAAAAAGATAATTACTTGACACATTGGAAAGAATTAACAAAAAAACAGAGCAAACTAGAATGCTATTTGGCCCTAAACAGAGAGTACACAGTGGCAGAATACCTGACCACTGTGACTGACCCAAACTTAAGAAAAGCTTTGACTATGTACAGACTCAGTGAGCATAGCCTTGCTATTGAGAAAGGCCCGTCGTAGACAGACATGGCTCTCAAGAGAAGACAGGCTATGTGCTCACTGCCCACAAAATAAGGTGGAAACTGAACTGTACTTCCTAACCTCCTGCTCAATGTATGACCATATTAGAGAGACATATTTCCCTCAGATTACACAGATCCACAAAGAATTCAAAAACAAATCCAATTTTGATAAACTCCCACTTCAGCAAGATTTTTGACCTGTTGCCACAAGAAAAGGGCAACCAGTGAAGAACAAACAGCATTGTAAATACAACCCATATTTATGCTTATTTATTTCCCCTTGTGTACTTTAACCATTTGTGCATTGTTACAACACTGTATATATGTACAGTGGGGCAAAAAAGTATTTAGTCAGCCACCAATTGTGCAAATTCTCCCACTTAAAAGGATGAGAGAGGCCTGTAATTTTCATCATAGGTACACTTCAACTATGACAGACACAATGAGAAAAAAATCCAGAAAATCACATTGTATGATTCTTAATGAATTTATTTGCAAATTATGGTGGAAAATAAGTATTTGGTCACCTACAAAAAAGCAAGATTTCTGGCTCTCACAGACCTGTAACTTCTTCTTTAAGAGGCTCCTCTGTCCTCCACTCGGTACCTGTATTAATGGCACCAGTTTGAACTTGTTATCAGTATAAAAGACACCTGTCCACAACCTCAAACAGTCACACTCCAAACTCCACTATGGCCAAGACCAAAGAGCTGTCAAAGGACACCAGAAACAAAATTGTAGACCTGCACCAGGCTGGGAAGACTGAATCTGCAATAGGTAAGCAGCTTGGGTTGAAGAAATCAACTGTGGGAGCAATTATTAGGAAATGGAAGACATACAAGACCACTGATAATCTCCCTCGATCTGGGGCTCCACGCAAGATCTCACCCCGTGGGGTCAAAATGATCACAAGGACGGTGAGCAAAAATCCCAGAACCACACGGGGGGACCTAATGACCTGCAGAGAGCTGGGACCAAAGTAACAAAGCCTACCATTAGTAACACACTACACCGCCAGGGACTCAAATCCTGCAGTGCCAGACGTGTCCCCCTGCTTAAACCAGTACATGTCCAGGCCCGTCTGAAGTTTGCTAGAGAGCATTTGGATGATCCAGAAGAAGATTGGGAGAATGTCATATGGTCAGATGAAACCAAATATAACTTTTTGGTAAAAACTCAACTCGTCGTGTTTGGAGGACAAAGAATGCTGAGTTGCATCCAAAGAACTCCATACCTACTGTGAAGCATGGGGGTGGAAACATCATGCTTTGGGGCTGTTTTTCTGCAAAGGGACCAGGACGACTGATCCGTGTAAAGGAAAGAATGAATGGGGCCATGTATTGTGAGATTTTGAGTGAAAACCTCCTTCCATCAGCAAGGGCATTGAAGATGAAACGTGGCTGGGTCTTTCAGCATGACAATGATCCCAAACACATCGCCCGGGCAACGAAAGAGTGGCTTTGTAAGAAGCATTTCAAGGTCCTGGAGTGGCCTAGCCAATCTCCAGATCTCAGCCCCATAGAAAATCTTTGGAGGGAGTTGAAAATCCGTGTTGCCCAGCAACAGCCCCAAAACACCACTGCTCTAGAGGAGATCTGCATGGAGGAATGGGCCAAAATACCAGCAACAGTGTGTGAAAAGCTTGTGAAGACTTACAGAAAACGTTTGACCTCTGTCATTGCAAAACAAAGGGTATATAGTATTGAGATAAACTTTTGTTATTGACCAAATACTTATTTTCCACCATAATTTGCAAATACATTCATTAAAAATCCTACAATATGATTTGCTGGAATTTTTTTCTAATTTGTCTATCTTAGTTGAAGTGTACCTATGATGAAAATTACAGGCCTCTCATCTTTTTAAGTGGGACAACTTGCACAATTGGTGGCTGACTAAATACTTTTTTGCCCCACTGTATATATAATATGACATTTGTAATGTCTTTATTGTTTTGAAACTTCTTTATGTGTAATGTTTACTGTTCATTTTTATTGTTTATTTCACTTTTGTATATTATCTACCTCACTTGCTTTGGCAATGTTAAAGTTGGTTGCCAACTGCCAAAAAAAATCCACGGAAGAAAAAGAATGAACGAGGAGAGATTTATCAAAGAAAACTAACTAAAAACCATCTAGGATTCCCCTTTTTTATGGATTAATTGTCTGAGTAGAGAACACACTATTTTGTGTGTCTCAAAATGGGTCCAAAAGATCCACCTAAAAATAGGACCATATGCATTTCAGGTAAAATAACAACCCAATGTTTATATCCCAGGACAAACTAGCTATCAACAGCACGCTAGCTAGCTAAATGTCCATGAATGTTTCATACTGTACATGTTTTGACCTGTCCCCAAATTAATATAGTTGGTTCACAGTTGGTTTTGGTATTTTATGAACTTGTCTGGTGGGGATAGACTAAATCCACATGCGCAACATGCGCACAATCACAGTAAGGTACATAATTGTTATTAAGAAATGATTTGATATTGAGATAAATATGGCTGCATTAGACCTTAGCATCTCTTTCTTTTTCCAAACCATATATTTATTTTTTCCAAAGCATTGCTTTCTTTTTCCAAACCATCTCTTTCTTTTTCCAAATCATCTCTTTCCCTCCCCACTGGAAAAGCCAATACTGTTTGGAAACATAATGTGCTGTAATGTCCCACTCATCTAAGTGAGAAACAGAGATGGATGATCCTCAACAGTCAATTGAGGGGACAGAGGTTATTCAAACCACAGTGTTTTAACAACACCTTCAGAGCCAGACCTTTTAAAGTTGCCTGACAACTGTTTCAATCCTATATCTCTGAGATAGTTTGAGATTAGAGCAGTGACAGAACTGTAAACCAGAAGCGCCACTGTGTCAAACTGAAATCCTTTAGAAAGAGGGATTGGTGAGCATGGCGGGGTCTACGGTTCTTACCGCAAATCCTACATCACTGACGGCCCAAATCCTCAAGACTGGTGGAGCGCTGTGTGTGTGTGTGTAATCCTCTGAGCTGCATTTGCACAAATGATCCAAGTCCAATCTCTACTGCTACAGCCAATGCCTCAACACACAACACACAGTAATGAAGATCCTTGATGTGTGTTTGTTTGTGTGTTTTATTGTGTGTGATGTGTGTGTTTTATTTGGTGTGTGTTGTGTTTAGAGGGGGTTTACAGAGAACTCTATAGATAGTCTGATATCCACAAGGGGTTTTGGGTGATGTGTGATGTGTGTGTTCTCTCTAATCTAATCTGATTCTATGGATGCACAGTCAGCTGGAGGGGCAAGGGAAGAGGTAGGGGCCCTCTTAGATCAAACACTCCCCTCCACCCCCACACACACAAACACACAGCTGGATCTGGATGTATAGAATTGGCACATGCCACTTGTGGATGGATGTGCAGGTGGGCTGGCCAACATTGACTCCGGGTTAGACGTAACATAGTACATGTCCATCTTTTTCGCTCTATTGAGTATGATATGTTACATTTCATATGGGTATGTATTAATTTGTGGATGTCCATCATACATTTTCATACAATATGTTACAAATTACAATGCGTATGATATGTTAGCTAAGTGGCTAACTTTAGCTAGGCTTGGGGTCAGGGATTACGGTTAAGGTTAGGGTTAAGGAATGGGTTAAGGTTAGGGGTTAAGGTACAGGTTAAGATTAGGGTTAGGGGTTAAGATACGGGTTAAGGTTAGGGGTTAGGGTTAAGGTTTGGGTTAGGGGAAGGGTTAGCTAACATGCTAAGTAGTTGCAAAGTAGCTAAAAAAGTAGTAAGTAGTTGCTAATTAGCTAAAATGCAGAAGTTGTGCGTGATGTGATTTGAAACACACAACATTAGGGTTGCAAGACATTCGCTTTATACGCCCACCCAACCTCCTCGACCAACCTCCCTCCTTTCATTTTTGGCTTAAGTAACCGTCTGTCTTATGTAACCATACCAAACATAACGTATCATACAAATGTGAGTGTCACAGATTTACATTTACTATGTTACGTCTATTCTATGAGACCAGTCTGGTGATTGCTGCTAGTTTTGCTATTGATGTTTACCATGTGTATCGTGCACGTGGTCTACTTACAGAAGCCCCTGGTTTCCTTCTCTTCCCCCTAGCTCCTTATCTCCTTGATGTGTGTAGTATCTGTTGTTCCCACTACCAGACAAGGAATTCTCCAAATCAATGTCTCACTAATGTTATCAACCACTAAGGCATGCTTTGTGTTAACTTGACGCCACTATCAGCACAGTGTACACACCATAGAATTAGAATGAGTAATTGTTATTCTACGGTAGCTACACACACACATAAACTCAGCAAAAAATAAATGTCCTCTCACTGTCAACTGTGTTAATTTTCAGCAAACTTAACACGTGTAAATATTTGTCTGAACATAACAAGATTCAACAACTGAGACATAAACTGAACAAGTTCCACAGACGTGACAAACAGAAATGGAATAATGTGTCCCTGAACAAAGGGGGGTCAAAAGTAACAGTCAATATCTGGTGTGGCCATCAGCTGCATTAATGCATTAAGTACTGCAGTGCATCTCCTCCTCATGGACTGCATCAGATTTGCCCGTTCTTGCTGTGAGAGGTTACCCCTCTCTTCCACCAAGGCACATGCAAGTTTCTGGAGGGAAATGGCCCTAGCCCTCACCCTTCGATCCAACCGGTCCCAGACGCTCTCAATGGGATTGAGATCCGGGTTCTTCGCTGGCCATGGCAGAACACTGACATGGAGGGATTGTGCGTTCCTCGTGTAACTCGGGCAGTTGTTGTTGCCATCCTGTACCTGTCCCGCAAGTGTGATGTTCGGATGTACCAATCCTGTGCAGGTGTTTTGCCACTGCGAGGACGATCAGCTGTCCATCCTGTCTCCCTGTAGGACTGTCTTAGGCGTCTCATTGTACGGACATTTCAATTTACAGGTGCATGTTCATTAATTGTTTATGGTTCATTGAACAAGCATGGGAAACAGTGTTTAAACCCTTTACAATGAAGATCTGTGAAGTTTTTTGGATTTTTATGAATTATCTTTGAAAGACAGGGTCCTGAAAAAGGGACATTTCTTTTTTTGCTGAGTTTACATGCATATTGTGATGTATACCCAGCTGGATGCTAGTGAAGTACGAGTACAAATGCATGCAACTTCTCTGGTCATTGAAAGACGAGGGCTCCAGAAATCATGTTGTGTCTGTTGCTGTACCTCGTGTCATACACTTAGAGAATAATTTCATCATCCTGTAATGTGATGGACTGAGTTGCTCTGAATTCCTCAAATAGTCATACAGCGTTTGGGTGTAGGGTTGTAAGTACACCATAGAGCCTCATCCTGTAACCACACACTAATGGTATAACTCTGCGCTGAAACTGCAGTGTTTGGTCTGGCTACTTTAGTTATGCTAGAGAAGAGAAGGGGCTGTTGGGTGTTCCTGTCAGGCCAAAGTACAGTAAGAGAAACCAGCTCCCGTCCTCCAATGAGAGAGAGGGGCCTCTGGTTAATACAGCAATGGCAAAATGGGCTTTGGCTGGGTTTGTTTTTCTTCACAGAGGAACAAAGAGAAACCCTCAACTTCGTTGATTCGTAGGGAGTGTGTTAGCATGTGTCTGTGTGCTGAGTAGCTGTGCTTACCGCTGCGGCTGCGTAGCATCCTAGCTGAGATGCCGTTGGTTCCGATAGGGGGGTTGGTGATTGTACTTTCCACTGAGCCCACCTCTCCTCCGGGTTGCTTCATAAGCTCTGTTATGGTCCTGTAGATGGACAAACAAACATTACAGTTAGACTTCAGCCATTTAGAATGACTCTCTACATGTATGGGGATTTGAGGAGAAGCAGGGATTGAAACAGCAATTCTGCGGTTACAGGCAATCGACCCAAGCACTACACCTAAACTCCTGGGCCAATAACTCCCCATAGCGCCCCATCGTTAGCCACTGTGCGTGGCTGTAGGCTTAGTCAAAGTCAAAAATAAGGGCAGCAACACTGCAGGGGAACATGGTAGAAAGTGATGGGAGCCAGAGAATTGGGCTGAGTGTGTGACAACATAATCTGCAGAGAGAAAGAGTGAGAGTAACACTAAAAATGGGCCATTTTAATTGCGTGTAATCTTATCAGACACATACTGTCACAGTCACAAATACCCCCAAACACACTGTCATGTCATTGAGCTGTGTGTAAGGGAACACACTGCTGTAGTGACAGACATCATCTCTGTGTGTGTGTGTGTGTGTGTGTGTGTGTGTGTGTGTGTGTGTGTGTGTGTGTGTGTGTGTGTGTGTGTGTGTGTGTGTGTGTGTGTGTGTGTGTGTGTTAGGGACCCAGGCCTCAAGAGGTGTGGGGGGCCAGGGCTGTCCTCTCCTGGGAGGGCTTTCCTGAACAAACAGTGTGGTTCACTGTACGGTACATTGTGTGCCAGGAATGTGTCTAAATGTTGGGAGGGTGCTAGGGTGTAAATTGCCCTCTCTAGCTGAGCAGAGCAGAATGGGGATCAGCTGAGGGAGATGTATCGTATTGAGAGAGATATGTACAATCTTAAAAAAGGGTTCTTCAGCTGACCCCTTAGGAGAACAAGGTAGAACCCTCTCTAGAAAGGGTTCGACATGGAACCCAAAATGATTCTTCTCCCTGCAGCCAAAAAGGGTTCTCCTTTAAAGTATGGGGATTCTAGTGGCGGGATATAGGTAGCACACAGGAGGACATTTTTCTCTGTTACGATCATTTCCTTTTGAATTTCTAGCCAAATGTAAAATGTTCCTGTTTTGATTAATTTAATGGAGTGAGTTAGGTCTGATCTATACCAAATTAGCATACCCCCTGAGTCCCTTCCCTGTTTTACACCTGGTAGTTTGGTGGATGGGACTACCAGCTCTCTGTAACCTAGAGGGCAACCAGTGGGCCCATCTCCTCTATACCAGGTTTCTTGTAGGATGACAATATCTGTATTACCAATTTCTTTGATGAAGTCCAGGTTCTTGCTCTTTAGGCCAAAGGCAGATGACCTCAGGCCTTGGATATTCCAGGATGAGATATTGAAGGCTTTGTGTTCCATAAAGTGTCCAAAGTTGTTGGTCTTGGGGTTTGGCCTTAGGCCAGTAAGTGTGAGCAGAGGCTGCTGAGCATCTGGTACATGCCGTTGGCTTGGGCTAGTGTAAGAGTGGGGGTTGGGCGTGTTTGCCCGCCCACGGCCTGGGAGTATGTGTGACTTCCATGTTGAGGCCCTCTTTGCGGGGGTGGGGTGCATGGGGTGGGCTGGAGGGGCATAGGTCCGATCTGAGAGGGCCTAAATGGGGTGTGGGCATGATTGACTTGGGGGGGTGTTGATTGGTTGGGGTGGGGGTGTGTATGTGGCTGGTGGTGTTGTGGTCTGGATGTAGGTCCTCTCGGCGTGGGTCCTCTATGTGTAGGTCCAGTGGGGGGATCTCACAGGTCTGGGAGAGTGTCTCACTGGTCTGGGCGGGGTGACTATTGATCTGTTGCTCCTGTGTAAAGTGTTGTGGCTGCATTTGAGAGCGATGTCCTTTAGAGTCCGGGCGAAGGTGAGCACTGCTGCCTTGTAGAGGTGGACCTGGTCATAAAGGCTGTTCAAGTCCAGGGTGGACTGGTGGGCCAGGAAAATATTGAGCTTTGAGGCACAGTCACAGGAAATACTTGCAGTTACCCGCTGTATGGTAGCAGGGTGGAATACTTTTTGTGGTAGCAGGGTGGAGATAACCACTTGTGCATTGGGGAAAGTAGAAGAAGCTTTTTCAATCACTTCCTTCAGTGCTGTGGCAAAGAGTGTGCAAAGCTGTCATCAAGGCAAAGGGTGGCTACTTGACGAATCTCAAATGTAAAATATGGTTTGATTTGTTGAACATTCTTTTGATTAATACATGATTCCATGTGTTATTTCAAAGTTTTGATGTCTTCACTATTATTCTACAATGTAGAAAATAGTAAAAATAAAGAAAAACCCTTGAATGAGTAGGTGTCCAAACTTTGACCAGTAGTGTACATATTGCAAACTGATGAATTGCCAGGGGGACTTGCAGACGTGTGGAGGCGTCAGGGGGACTTTGCAGACGTTTGGAGGCGTCAGGGGGACTTTGCAGACGTGTGGAGGCGTCAGGGTGACTTTGCAGACGTGTGGGGGCGTCAGGGTGACTTTGCAGACGTGTGGGGGCGTCAGGGGTACTTAGCAGACGTGTGGGGGCGTCAGGGGGACTTAGCAGACGTGTGGGGGCGTCAGGGTGACTTTGCAGACGTGTGGGGGCGTCAGGGTGACTTTGCAGACGTGTGGAGGCGTCAGGGGGACTTTGCAGACGTGTGGGGGCGTCAGGGTGACTTTGCAGACGTGTGGAGGCGTCAGGGTGACTTGCAGACGTGTGGGGGCGTCAGGGTGACTTTGCAGATGTGTGGGGGCGTCAGGGGGACTTTGCAGACATGTGGGGGCGTCAGGGGGACTTTACAGACATGGGGGGGGCGTCAGGCAGACTTTGCAGATGTGTGGGGCGTCAGGGGGACTTTGCAGACGTGTGGGGGCATCAGGGGGACTTTGCAGACGTGTGGGGGCATCAGGGGGACTTTGCAGACGTGTGGGGGCATCAGGGGGACTTTGCAGACGTGTGGGGGCGTCAGGGGGACTTTACAGACATGGGGGGGCGTCAGGGGGACTTTGCAGACGTGTGGGGGCGTCAGGGTGACTTTGCAGATGTGTGGGGGCGTCAGGGTGACTTTGCAGACGTGTGGGGGCGTCAGGGTGACTTTGCAGACGTGTGGGGCGTCAGGGGGACTTTGCAGATGTGTGGGGGCGTCAGGGGGACTTTGCAGACGTGTGGGGGCGTCAGGGTGACTTTGCAGGCGTGTGGGGTGTCAGGGGGACTTTGCAGACGTGTGGGGGCGTCAGGGGGACTTTGCAGACGTGTGGGGCGTCAGGGGGACTTTGCAGACTTGTGGGGCGTCAGGGTGACTTTGCAGATGTGTGGGGGCGTCAGGGGGACTTTGCAGACGTGTGGGGGCACCAGGGTGACTTTGCAGACGTGTGTGGCATCAGGGGGACTTTGCAGACGTATGGGGCGTCGGGGGTTCTATGTGTGCAGTGGAGGAAGACATGGGGCTTAGTACCAATAAAATTAAGTAAAGACTGTGCTCAAATCATTTAACTACTGAGCCAATAATGGTATCCTCTTTCAAGCCACCTAAATCTCTAAATGTTCATTTCTCTCTATTTCTCTCTCAATCTCTCTCATTCTCAGTCTTTTGTCATGTCAGTCTCTGAATCTGTCTCTTTCTCTCTTTTACTTTCTTTCTCTTTCTAAACCTACAACTCTGTCTCTCTCTCTCTCTCTCTCTCTCTCTCTCTCTCTCTCTCTCTCTCGTTCTCTCCCTCTACCTCATGTTGTCTGTGACTCACTAGCTGAGACTGCCTAGGGCTTGGTTCTCTTTTCGTTTGGCTCGCTACTGAACAACTTGCTGATTTGGATTTTTAATCTACAGCAAAACTGCTTTTATCTCTGGGCATTTAGTGCATTTATAGAGGCTAAGTTTAACTTCCATCACAGGCTCCATCTATGTGGTAAAAATAAAACATTTAATTGAGAGATGTTAGCTTAAGTGAGGAAGTTTTACCCTAAATTTGCATGACTAGACTAACGTGTGTTTGATGTAAATTAGGATTAAATGACTACAATAAAGTAGATATAGGCCATCAGTACGGGATATACTGTAAAGAAACTGGGACTACATTTTAAACAAGGGATATTCATCATTACTGCCCATTCATTTATGACTGCAACATGTAAACAACACCATGTTTGTCGATAATCAAATCAATAATGTATCGTCAAGGTCATAAAGATGATAAACAGACCAGAATCCTCCTTTCCACTTGAATTCCAGTAACTTCATGATAACATCTCAAGAGTCAGTCAGTTTTGGAAGACACAACCATCTTGCTGTCAATGAGCAACAATAGGCTTACGTCTCATCCTTCTCCTGGACAGCAGGGAAGGTAAAGACATTTAGCCTTGCCTACATACAGTACAGTCTCTGTGTGCATGCCAAATGGCACCCTATTTCCTATATAGTACATTACTTTTGACCAGAGCCTGTGGTCAGAATTAGTGCACCGTATATGGAATAGGGTGTCATTTGGGACACAGTCTCTGTATCTCTAGCCACTTATATAAGACTTCCTGCGTCGGAGCGTTCGTTATATGATCGCTAATCCTTTTTGGTGAAAGCACATCGTATCGAATAACAAGGAGAGTGAGACACGCGTCTTCTAATGCTGTGTAGCAATCAATTATCCCTTCTCCCATACCAGGGAGGCAGATAGCTAATTATCAACACTCAGTCCTAGTGTTCATCACTCACCACCACTGTTTCCAGCCCAGCTCAGAATCGATGTACAGTACAGTCCCCACTCTGATGATTGGAAAATGTTGCCCTCTGATCCAGCCCAGCTCAGAATCGATGTACTGTACAGTCTCCACTCTGATGATTGGGAAATCTAGCCCTCTAAACTAATGTACTTTATTCTTTATTAACTCTGAGGGCAGTTTCTAAAGCAGAGATGTCCTTGTATTATCTGCTATCATGTTTTCTTCTTGACTTTATGAACCATTTTCAGAATGAACATATCTGGTAATTCAAAGGTTTTCATGGCCGAGCAGCTGCACACAAGCCTAAGATCAGCATGTGCAATGCCAAGCGTCGGCTGGAGTGGTGTAAAGCTCGCCACCATTGAGCCCTGGAGCAGTGGAAACGCTTTCTCTGGAGTGATGAATCACGCTTCACCATCTGGCAGTCCGACGGACAAATCTGGGTTAGGCGATTGGAGAACGCTACCTGCCTGAATGCATAGTGCATAGTGGTCTGGGGCTGTTTTTTATGGCTTGGGACAGGCCCCTTAGTTCCAGTAAGGGGAAATCTTAACACTACAGCTCAATTCAAAGGTCTTACTTGAGAAACGTTTAGTCACTATTATCATAATAATCATAATCTGTCTCTCTCCCTTTCTCTTACCCTCCCTTCATCCATTTCTCTCTCTCCCTTTCTCTTGCCCTCACTTCATCCATTTCTCTCTCTCTCTCCCTTTCTCTTACCCTCCCTTCATCCATTTCTCTCTCTCTCTCCCTTTCTCTTACCCTCCCTTCATCCATTTCTCCCTCTCTCTCCCTTTCTCTTGCCCTCCCTTCATCCATTTCTCTCTCTCTCTCCCTTTCTCTTACCCTCCCTTCATCCATTTCTCTCTCTCTCTCCCTTTCTCTTACCCTCCCTTCATCCATTTCTCCCTCTCTCTCCCTTTCTCTTACCCTCCCTTCATCCATTTCTCCCTTTCCCGCCGTCTCTTCTCCACCAGGTCTCTTCTCATTTCTCAATCTCCATCTTTCTGTCAACAGTGCAGTTAAAACTCACTCAGAATCCCCTGTCAATTCAGATTAGTGTTACAGAGCAGGGACATCACCAACAGCTCCCCAAATCTGCTCACATACACCCAGTGTCACTCCAGGGCCCTATGGGAACATGCAGACCAGTTCAGAGATACATTGGGAACACCAATAACCAATTCTCTACACTATTCATTAAAATATAATGGATTGGTTTTACCACTGGTAACATGGTATTGGAAATGCTGCCCAATGGTATTGCCTAATGGTATGCAGATCTAAGCGCTCAGAAGGCAGGCTAGGGTTCTATATGGAATTGATCCTAACACATCCAGTGACATTCAGAACCTCACAGGATTCCAGGAGACATGCATTATCTATCCAATCCTTTCAGATCTAAACAAGTGCTCAGGGGTTAGAGGTTAGAGATCGATTTGGAATTTGGCACAACACACGCAGTGGCATGCAGGCCCCTAACCTGTCCTCTATGGACAGTCAAACACAGGATTATTGGTCACCCTACAGTATAGACTATAGCGAGCTGTAGGTCTGGGCAAAGATGATTCATTACTACCTCACTTCCTCTTCCACACTTCCTCTCTTTCTTGAGGCCCCTGATGTTGGTTTCCCTCAGAACTTAACATCTACGTTCTGGCTTGGCCTTACATCCATTTCAGTGCCATTTTGTGGTATTTAGAAAAAAGGATGATGTGAGAATTAAACCCTTGGAGCTGAGTCAATGAGCAGTGACCCTTGTGTGTCTCTTCCAGGCACAGCACAGCTGTTGGGGAGGCAGGGGGAGGAAGAGGTCAGGAAAAGGTAAATGTCATGATATTGCCATCGCAGGTGGACTAGGAGGGAGGGAGTGTACGAAATCAGGGAGCATGTAATGTAAACCAGCCATGGAGGAAATCTGAGCGATGGAGGGATGGAAGAAGGGGTGTGCCCAACTCTCTGTCTGTCTGTGTCTTTCTTTGGGTTGCTTCTCAGGTTGAAGATGACACAGCTTTTAATGTTTTTTCCTAATACTGAAAGACATTGAACCCCAGCAGCGAAGGACAGGCGAAGTAAAAGGCATAGCTCATCAAAGAAGAATGTAGTGGTAGAGGGAGAATTGGTAAAGCAATCAAGTTTTTGTTTTGTTAATTTGCCTTATTGAAGGGCATAGCGGTTTTTAAGTAAGGTCAAGCCCTTTTTAGGAGCCATCTTAGTCCCATGTTATAGAACATGATATCTTAAGGTCCCAAGGATGGCCGTATCTCTCTCACACACGCGCACGCACGCACACACGCTCGATCAGATCAGATCCTTAGACCACCCAGTCTTCTCTTCCCCATGTTAATCCTCACCTTTTGTGGATACTGTATACCATGCAATAAATGCCTGGGCCCATGTCCTCTGAATGTTGTGGTCTGAACCATGCACTACCAACCTAAAAGTCAGCATCCTCATTCTTGTTGTTAATTTAACTATAAATCACTATTCAGAATGTGGAATGATGCCTTTTGGGATAAAGGTTATTGTTGTTTGTTTAAGTTCTATGCAATGTCCCTTTCGGTCGATGTCCTCCATTAGATTAGACATGCATCAATGGGTAGAGTGACACGGAGAGTGGTACATTCTGTCCTATGTACACCGATAATTGTAATGTACTAACTGCTGTGAAATTTTAGGGGGGGATTGAGTGGAGTATGGAAGTAACACCTGTCCTGGTAGAAACTGACTGTCAGATTTGAGAGCAGATACTGCATGCTGTTCTAATAAGCGCCCTATAGAGCAGCACTGCAGGGTGTGTTGTCAAAGAGGGTGAAAGAAAAGATGAGCGATGGACAAAAGGAGCTGTGTAGAAATGAGTTGGTTTCTATACACATGTAGAAATGAGTTGGTCTCTCTCTATACACTGTGTAGAAATGAGTTGGTTTCTATGCACATGTAGAAATGAGTTGGTCTCTCTATACACTGTGTACAAAGGAGTTGGTTTCTATACACATGTAGAAATGAGTTGGTCTCTCTATACACTGTGTACAAAGGAGTTGGTTTCTATACACATGTAGAAATGAGTTGGTCTCTATACACTCTGTGTAGAAATGAGTTGATCTCTGTACACTCAGTGTAGAAATGAGTTGGTCTCTACACACTCTGTATACAAATTAGTTGGTCTCTATACACATGTAGAAATTAGTTGATCTCTATACACTCTGTGTAGAAATTAGTTGGTCTCTATTCACTCTGTGTAGAAATGAGTCGGTCTCTATTCACTCTGTGTACAAATGAGTTGGTCTCTATTCACTCAAAAAAATGTGCTATCTAAAACCTAAAAGGGTTATTTGACCAACCCTATTAGGATAACCCTTTGAAGAACCCTTTTTGGTTCCATGTTAAACCCTTTCCACAGAGGGTTCTACATTTAACTCAAAAGGGTTCTACCTAGAACCAAAAAGAGATATCCTATGGGGACCGCTGAAGAACTCTTTTGGAACCCTTTTTTCTAAGAGTGTAGCATGAACATGGCAAGACCAGCTGGGCAGCAGAGGAGTAGCGACAGTATTCCAGTAATCTGAGAGCCATTTATTTAATCTGTGTGAGTCTAATCTGGCCAGGACAGTTCATCTGGTATGAAGTCTTAATCAGGCAAGGAGTGTATGTCGTTGGGGGAGTGTTCTATTTCGGAGAGGTGGTAACATCTAAAAACAAAAAAATGTAATCCTGCGAATATTTCTCAAAGCTGGAGACATTGATGGCCTTGTACTGTGAGAGCCGCTGTTCTCTCCCTATGCAATAAATATGTGATTTCAGAGAGAAATATACAATTTATATTTCCCTTGGGCTTTTTGTAACTTTTTTTATGGAAGATTTCCATATCTCAATATTGGCCAGGTGGAGTTATATGAAACCAGTGTGGAGTTATTAACTGCCGGCTAATAGGGACATTACTGTAAAGAGGCAGAATGGAGAAGGGAGAGAGAGGGGGAGTGGAGGAGAGAGTGAGAGAGAAAATGACAGAGGAGAGAGAGAGGAAGAAAGGGGGGAGAGAAGACAAAGAAAGAGAGTTGGAAAGGGAGAGAAGCGTGAGAAAGAGAGAGAGATTCTGATTGGGTGAAATCTCTTATCCCGTGCCGCCCTGCTTCCGTTGATGACCAAAAACAAAACCAAGGGCCCCCAGAAGAGAGGAGGAGAAGAGGTGGAGGAGAAGAGGTGAAGGAGGAGTGTAATAGAATAGAAAGAGAGATGAGGGGGATAAAAGAGAACAGGAGAACTGGTAAAAGGAGGGAGAGGTAAGCCTGTGTAGCGTAGCAGTGTTTCAGTAATGATGTCCTTGGGGCTCCGCTCCAGCCCTGAACCAGATATTTAACCTGACCAACACTGGCTGAAACACTTTACAGGGAGATGAGGGCTGACTGGGATGTCATGTGGTGTACATACTGTAGCTATTAGGGAATATGATACATTATTTTGAGTAAGTGTATCCATTGGCAGTGTAGAATAAACTTAGTTTTGATAAGTATTTGCTTGATATCTATAGCATTACCTCTGGTCATATTGTGATCTCCTCCCTCTCTTTGTTTCTCTTCCTTTGTGCCTTTCTTCTCCTCGCTCTCTCTCTCTCCATCTCAACTTCTGGAGCAGGTCATATTCCCTATTGATTGTTGTTAAACACAACATCACCCTGCAGTTACCTTCAATTTTCAACATGACAGTTTATCAATGTAAATAGACCACTGGCCAGAGTGATCAGGTCCCTGAACAAGTTTGTGAAATTTTGATGAAATACACAAATCTAATCAGTGGGTATTAAAACAATTAATATCCGTGCAATATGTTTCCCCCTAACAACACACACACACATTAATAAAAGTTGCCAAAAGAATTTGCCTGATTCATTTCATGGTTGCAGCAAAATAACCTCCCTCCCTCCCTCACCTGGCGTTGCTGACGTCGTTCTGTGCCCCTGCTGATCCCCTGATCTTCTCCAGGCCCAGCTTGGTGAAGATGCCCATCAGCACCATGATGGCCACCCCCCCACAGATGATATAGACGATCATGTGGGTTCGATCCCTCTCCTGGTCACTGTGGTCCTCGGTCACCGTGGTGATGGGCTTGCCTGTGTTGGCCCAGATGGGCGTGTCATAGTTTGAACAGATGCTCTGGTCGAGGCGCTGCCCTCTGAACTGGCAGCAGAAGCGGTAGAAGCAGGTGCCGCAGCAGTACAGGAAAACGCCCATGTTGCAATTGAAAGGTGGGTCCCACTGGCCCATCACGTCGTAGTAACCTTGGCAAAGGGTGCCTTTGGTCGGGATGACATCCTCATCGTCCGCGATGTCACCACTAGGCGTCGACACGCCACCGAACTCTGTGGTTACTAGCATGGTGACGGGCTCCGCTGTGGTGGGGGTCATCGGAGCTGTCTGATTGGCTGTCTGGGTTTGGATGGTGTCCGTGTCAATGGTGGTGGAGCCAGTGAGGTCCTGGGCCAGGCTGGACCTCGTCAGGAGGAAGGAGAGGAGGAGGCAGGATAGGGGGCAGGCTGCCATGGTACAACGCATCCTCATCCTCCGGGCCGTGCTGAGGCTTTAGAACCGTCCTCTATAGCGGGCCAGACCAGAGGTCAAAGGCTTGGAGTCTGAGACAGACCAACAAGGTTGGGAAGAAACTATCTAATGTCTCTCAAGCACACACAAACTAATCCTAATTGACGTTACATAGTTTTTGAACAGAATTGATTTGTATGGAGTTGTTCACTCACATAGTTCAATCAATCACAAATGTGACTGATGAATAATGGAAATAGACAGAGTTGGTTTGGTTTGCAGGTTATAAATGTTTGTTTTGGTAAATGTAGTGCACGCCAGCCGCTCAAAACAGTCCAAAATAGTTCAAATATCTGATGCTCTGGACTAAAATCCTCTGAAACATCACAATTGATTTGTCTTACCTTTGTCCTTTGAAATTGCCTTTAGAGAAATCAGCAGTTTCAATATTCCAGGGTATATTCCATGAACAAATTGTCCACAAACCTTACACAGCATTTTCCTTCATAGTCTACAAGAGTTTATACTTTTCCTTATGTGTTTTCCATTCTCCAAATAGTTTTGTAGTATCTTTGTTCACCACTGGTGACCTCTCCTCTCTGCTCTCGTTAAAGCAGTGTTTCCCTGTTCATCCTCCCAGCACAGTGTTTGCGAATAGCTTGGAGGTCCAGACCAGACCAGTCCACTACTGGTAGAAATCCCACAGGGTACCGCGCTGCGCTCGCTGACAATCCTGCCCCTGTAAGTGAGAAAGTGTGATGTGCGAGTGTGTGCTGTTGAATGCGACTCGCTCTGTGAAAACGCAACCGTTCAGGAGCCAAATGAAATCCCCTCTTCTCCTGCACTCAGCGAGTACCACACAGAGGGAAATAGAGAGGGAGAGTAGAGAGAGAAAGAAAGAGAGATAGAAAGGGAGGGAGAGAGAGGGGGGTCCAATCCTATCCAGCTGCTGCTCACATCATCCCCTGAGAAGGAGGGAGGGGCGTGAAACTGAGATGCACTTTACTTTCTGTCACAAATAGTTTTTCTGAATAACACGGTGTGTGTTTGATATGCTCTCTATCTAAATGTATGTAGTTCTAAGTCAAACAGACATCTGTTTACTCCCTCCAATTGTTTAGTTGCATATACTTTGGTTATCTGTCTGCTTCTCATTCGTCCTCATTCTCTTTCAGTCCTCCTCTCCCTCTCAGACGGCCCATACATGGTGAACACAGATAAAAGTGTGTGTGTGTCTGTGTGTGTGTCTGCCAGATTAAGTCCAGAAGTCCAACTCTTGGGTCTTCCATGGGTTTGGTTTGTTACAAATCTCAACCTGTGCTGAGACACAGCGATACCCTCACTCTGTCGGCCTAAACCACAGCAGCTGGAATCCAATGACAAGAGCCTGCAAGGCATATCTGCACACACACTAACGCCAGCTCAAATTCTAACAGCTTTTCCCAGTGTGAATTATAGACAACCTAAATTGTATGAAAATATACAGATAGATTGATTAGATTTCTTTTGCTCTCCTTCAACCTTGACTTTACTCTTATTTCCGCTCCTTTACTTTGCCTTCCACCATCCTCCCTTTTTCTCTCATTTCTCAACACTTTCTCTTCCACCATTCTACCTTTTTCTCAACACTTTGCCTTCCACCAAAGCAGATCAGTGACCAAGATGGCGTAGCAGTCGGACGTGTGTTGCGTTTGTCTTTGTCTTATCCCCTGTAAATAGCCGTTTCTTTCTTTTTTTCTCATATACATTTTAATCTCACTTTCTATCTACATACTAATTATACTTTCCTGCAACCCGCCTCACCCAATGTGGTACGGATCTACTATTTTTATTCCTTATAACTGGAACCTCCGCCAGGAGCTAGCCAGCTAACTAGCTACTAGACTTTGTTAGCCACGGCTAGCAGACTTCACCTTTAGATCGGACACCACCAGCTTTAGCTCAGACAATACATGCCAGTCTGCACAGCGTGATATCAACCCAGAGCATTTCGGACTGCTTCTCTCTACCACATCACCAGATTCCTATTGCTCATTACACTGGATCATCGCAGCTAGTTGCTGCTACCGAGTGGCTACTGTTAGCTAACGCCTCTGTCCCGAAGCAAGCACCAGTTAGCCTTGAGCTAGCCTTGAGCTAGGCCCATATACCAGCTAATTCTAGGGATACAATACCTCTTTTGCCAATTGGCCTGGACCCTTTATTGTCGTCACGGAGTCCGTCCGATCCATCATGACTTATCTGCCGACGTAATTGCCCGATGTGGTCTCAACAGGCTTTTTTCGCTGTGATGTCGCCGAAGACCCATCTTCTTGCCCCGGCGCATTAGCTTTCTAAACGCTGTGTCTCCCACTCGCCTAGTGTAGTACTGACTACTGAACGGCTCCCTGACCCACCTACTGCTGTTCTTTGGACCCTATGAACACTCGGTTACACAGCTGATGCCCCCTGGACTGTTTCAATAACACGGTACCTCATTTTGTTTCTGTCGGCCCCAGCCTCGAACTCAGGTCCTGTACTTACCTAACTGACCCGCTCTGCCCATTCATCACCATTTACCCATTGTTGCCTTAGCTCTCCTGACCAACACCTGTGACTGCTTTATGCCTCTCTCTAATGTCAATATGCCTCTCTCTAATGTCAATATATCCTTGTCTACTGATGTCTCAGCTAGTTCTTATTGTTTTATTTTACTGTAGAGCCTTCATTCCTGCTCACCTTGCCTCAGATAACTCTTTTGTCCCAACCCCCACACATGCGGAGACCTCACCTGGCTTAAATGGTGCCACCAGAGACGAAATCTCTCTCATCGTCACTCAACGCCTAGGTTAACCTCCACTGTACCATTATGCCCTGAATCTATTCTACCACGCCCAGAAATTTGCTCCTTTAATTCTCTGTTCCCAACAAACTAGACGACCAGTTCTTATAGCCTTTAGCCGTACCCTTATCATACTCCTCCTCTGTTCCTCTGGTGATGTAGAGTTTAACCCAGGCCCTGTAGCCCCCAGCATCACACCTATTCCCCAGGCGCTATCATTTGTTGACTTCTGTAACCGTAAAAGCCTTGGTTTCATGCATGTTAACATCAGAAGCCTCCTCCCTAAGTTTGTTTTATTCACTGCTTTAGCACGCTCCGCCAACCCGGATGTCCTAACCGTGTCTGAATCCTGGCTTAGGAAGGCCACCAAAAATTCTGAAATTTCCATCCCCAACTATAACATTTTCCATCAAGACAGAACTGCTAAAGAGGGCGGAATTGCAATATACCTTGGAGTTCTGTCATACTATCCAGGTCTGTGCCCAAACAGTTCGAGCTTCTACTTTTAAAAATCCACCTTTCCAGAAACAAGTCTCTCACTGTTGCCGCTTGTTATAGTGAGATTGAGGGCATCTAGCATAGATTGTAGGATGGCCTGGGTGTTAAGCATATCCCAGTTTAGGTCACCTAACATTACGAACTCTGAAGATAAATGGGGGACAATCAATTTACATACAGTGGGGTAAAAAAGTATTTAGTCAGCCACCAATTGTGCAAGTTCTCCCACTTAAAAAGATGAGAGAGGCCTGTAATTTTCATCATAGGTACACTTCAACTATGACAGACAAAATGAGAAAAAAAATCCAGAAAATCACATTGTAGGTTTTTTAATTAATTTATTTGCAAATTATGGTGGAAAATAAGTTTTTGGTCACCCACAAACAAGCAAGATTTCTGGCTGTCACAGACCTGTAACTTCTTCTTTAAGAGGCTCCTCTGTCCTCCACTCGTTACCTGTATTAATGGCACCTGTTTGAACCTGTTATCAGTATAAAAGACACCTGTCCACAACCTCAAACAGTCACACTCCAAACTCCACTATGGCCAAGACCAAAGAGCTGTCAAAGGACACCAGAAACAAAATTGTAGACCTGCACCAGGCTGGGAAGACTGAGTCTGCAATAAGTAAGCAACTTGGTTTGAAGAAATCAAGTGTGGGAGCAATTATTAGGAAATGGAAGTCATACAAGACCACTGATAATCTCCCTCGATCTGGGGCTCCACGCGAGATCTCAAGAACGGTGAGCAAAAATCCCAGAACCACACGGGGGGACCTAGTGAATGACCTGCAGAGAGCTGGGGCCAAAGTAACAAAGCCTACCATCAGTAACACACTACGCCGCCAGTGCCAGACGTGTCCCCCTGCTTAAACCAGTACATGTCCAGGCCCGTCTGAAGTTTGCTAGAGAGCATTTGGATGATCCAGAAGAAGATTGGGAGAATGTCATATGGTCAGATGAAACCAAAATATAACTTTTTGGTAAAAACTCAACTCGTCGTGTTTGGAGGACAAAGAATGCTGAGTTGCATCTAAAGAACACCATACCTACTGTGAAGCATGGGGGTGGAAACATCATGCTTTGGGGCTGTTTTTCTGCAAAGGGACCAGGACGACTGATCCGTGTAAAGGAAAGAATGAACGGGGCCATGTATCGTGAGATTTTGAGTGAAAACCTCCTTCCATCAGCAAGGGCATTGAAGATGAAATGTGGCTGGGTCTTTCAGCATGACAATGATCCCAAACACACCGCCCGGGCAACGAAGGATGGCTTTGTAAGAAGCATTTCAAAGTCCTGGAGTGTCCTAGCCAGTCTCCAGATCTCAACCCCATAGAAAATCTTTGGAGGGAGTTGAAAGTCCGTGTTGCCCAGCAACAGCCCCAAAACATCACTGCTTTAGAGGAGATCTGCATGGAGGAATGGGCCAAAATACCAGCAACAGTGTGTGAAAAGCTTGTGAAGACTTACAGAAAACGTTTGACCTCTGTCATTGCCAACAAAGGGTATATAACAAAGTATTGAGATGAACTTTTGTTATTGACCAAATACTTATTTTCCACCATAATTTGAAAATAAATTCATAAAAAATCTTACAATGTGATTTTCTGGATTTTTTTTCTTCTCATTTTGTCTGTCATAGTCGAAGTGTACCTATGATGAAAATTACAGGCCTCTCTCATCTTTTTAAGTGGGAGAACTTGCACAATTGGTGGCTGACTAAATACTTTTTTGCACCACTGTATGGAGTCCAGGACACAGCCCCCAGCTGTGTCCTGGACTCCATATGTAAATTGATTGTCCCCCATTTATCTTCAGAGTTCGTAATGTTAGGTGACCTAAACTGGGATATGCTTAACACCCAGGCCATCCTACAATCTATGCTAGATGCCCTCAATCTCACACAAATTATCAAGGAACCTACAACCCCAAATCCGTAAACATAGGCACCCTCATAGATATCATCCTGACCAACCTGCCCTCTAAACACACCTCTGATTTCTTCAACCAGGATCTCAGCGATCACTGCCTCATTGCCTGCATTCGTATAGGGTCCATGGTCAAACGACCACTCCTCATCACTGTCAAATGCTCCCTAAAACACTTCAGCTAGCAGGCCTTTCTAATTGACCTGGTCCGGGTATCCTGGACGGTTATTGACCTCCTCACCATCTTAAATAAGCATGCCCCATTCACAAAATGTATAACTAAGAACAGATATAGCCCTTGATTCACCCCAGACTTGACTGCCCTTGAACAGTACAGAAACATCCTGTGGCGTTCTGCATTTACATCGAATAGCCCCCGCTAAAATAGCCCCCGATAAATCCACGATAATCGAGAATTTCAATAAGCATTTCTCTACGGCTGGCCATGCTTTCCACCTAGCTACCCCTACCCCGGCCAACAGCTCTGCACCCCCTGCAGCAACTTTCCCAAGCCCCCCTCCGCTTCTCCTTCACTCAAATCCAGATAGCTCATGTTCTGAAAGAGCTGCAAAATCTGTACAAACCCATTCAAATCAGCTGGGCTAGACAATCTGGACCCTCTTTTTCTAAAATTATCCGCTGCAATTGTTGCAACACCTATTATTAGACTGTTCAACCTCTCTTTCGTATCGTCTGAGATTCCTAAAGATTGGAAATCTGCTGCGGTCATCCCCCTCTTCAAAGGGGGAGACACTCTAGACCCAAACTGTTACAGACCTATATCCATCCTGCCCTGCCTTTCTAAAGTCTTTGAAAGCCAAGTGAACAAACAGATCACCGACCATTTCGAATCCCACTGTTCCTTCTCCACTATGCAGTCTGGTTTCCGAGCTGGTCATGGGTGCACCTCAGCCACGCTCAAGGTCCTAAACCATATCATAACCACCATCGATAAAAGACAGTACTGTGCAGCCATCTTCATCGACCTGGGCAAGGCTTTCGACTCTGTCAATCACCGCATTCTTATCGGCAGACTCAACGGCCTTGGTTTCTCAAATGACTACCTCGCCTGGTTCAACAACTACTTCTCAGACAGAGTTCAGTGTGTCAAATCGGAGGGCCTGTTGTCCGGACCTCTGGCAATCTCTATGGGGGTGCCACAGGGTTCAATTCTTGGGCTGACTCTTTTCTCTGTATACATCAATGATGTTGCTCTTGCTGCTGGTGATTCTCTGATTCACCTCTATGCAGACGACACCATTCTGTATACTTCTGGCACTTCTTTGGACACTGTGTTAACAAACCTCCATACGAGCTTCAATGCCATGCAACACTCCTTCCGTGGCCTCCAACTGCTCTTAAATGCTAGTAAAACTAAATGCCTGCTCTTCAACCGATCGCTGCCCGCACCCGCCCGTCCGACTAGCATCACTTCTCTGGACGGTTCTGACTTAGAATATGTGGACAACTACAAATACCAAGGTGTCTGGTTGGACTGTAAACTCTCCATCCAGACTCACATTAAGCATCTCCAATCCAAAATTAAATCTAGAATCAGCTTCCTATTTTACAAAACAGCCTCCTTCACTCATGCTGCTAAACATACCCTCGTAAAACTGACTATCCTGCCGATCCTTGACTTTGGCGATGTCATCTATAAAATAGCCTCCAACACTCTACTCAGCAAATTAGATGTAGTCTATCACAGTGCCATCCGTTTAGTCACCAAAGCCCCATATACCACCCACCACTGCGACCTGTATGCTCTCGTTGGCTGGCCCTCGCTTCATAATCGTCGCCAAACCCACTGGCTCCAGGTCATCTATAAGTCTTTGCTAGGTAAAGCCTCACCTTATCTCAGCTCACTGGTCACCATAGCAACACCCACCCGTTGCACGTGCTCCAGCAGGTATATTTCACTGGTCATCCCCAAAGCCAACTCCTTCTCTGGCCACCTTACCTTACAGGTCTCTGCTGCCAATGACTGGAACGAATTGCAAAAATCACTGAAGCTGGAGACTTATCTCCCTCACAAACTTTAAGCATCAGCTGTCAGGGCAGCTTACCGATCACTGCACCTATACACAGCACATCTGTAAATAGCCCACCCAACTACCTCATCCCTATAATGTTATTTATTTTTGCTCTTTTGCACCTCAGTATCTCTACTTGCACAGCATAATCTGCACATCTATCACTCCAATGTTATTGATAAATTGTAATTATCTCGCCACTATTGGCCTATTTATTGCCTTATCTCCCTAATCTTTCTGCATTTGCACACACTGTATATAGATTTTTCTATTATGTTATTGTCTGTACGTTTGTTTATTCCATGTGTAACTCTGTGTTGTTGTTTTTGTCGCACTGCTTTGCTTTGTCTTGGCCAGGTCGCAGTTGTAAATGAGAACTTGTTCTCAACTGGCCATACCTGGTTAAATATTTTTTTTTTATCACTGACTGTGTGTCTGTTCACCTCTTCCTTTACATGGTCTTTCTTGATCAGAGAGAGAGAGAAATAGAAAGAGAGAGAGGAGGGAATAGGGGACAACAGGGGGTGTATAGTAAGTACTGCATGAGAGAGAGACACAAAATGAGAAGAAAATAGGGACTGGAGACTTGAACTAGAGAGAGATACTGGGCCAAGGAGGAACACAAGAGAGCGATACCGGGCCATGGAGGAACACAAGAGAGCGATACCGGGCCATGGAGGAACACAAGAGAGAGATACCGGCCATGGAGGAACACAAGAGAGCGATACCGGCCCAAGGAGGAACACAAGAGAGCGATACCGGGCCATGGAGGAACACAAGAGAGCGATACCGGGCCATGGAGGAACACAAGAGAGAGATACCGGGCCATGGAGGAACCCAAGAGAGAGATACCGGGCCATGGAGGAACACAAGAGAGAGATACCGGGCCATGGAGGAACACAAGAGAGCGATACCTGGCCAAGGAGGAACACAAGAGAGAGATACCTGGCCAAGGAGGAACACAAGAGAGAGATACCTGGCCAAGGAGGAACACAAGAGAGAGATACCGGGCCATGGAGGAACACAAGAGAGAGATACCTGGCCAAGGAGGAACACAAGAGAGAGATACCTGGCCATGGAGGAACACAAGAGAGAGATACTGGGCCAAGGAGGAACACAAGAGAGAGATACCGGGCCATGGAGGAAAGAGAGAGAGAGAGAGGCAGCGGAATGACAGGGGTACATAAGCAAGGGATTATGAGCGAGGGAGAACGGAGGAATGAAGCTGTGGGAAAGACATATAGGTGACAAGTAGGGGATGGAGTAACCATCAGGTGTGGAGAGAGAGAGAGAGAGGTAGTCTACAGGGCAAAGATGAAGGGGATGGAAAAAAACAATAATGGGTAAGTGTGTGTATATGTGCATGTGTGTGTGTGTGTTAGAGGGAAAAGAGGGGATGGGTCTCTTGTAGTTGTTGTGAATTCTGAATTATCCCCTAGAATGAATGTTCTGCTTGAATTAAATTCAGTAACAGAAGTGCCGATAGGTCTCCTCTCACAAACTGAATGTGCCTTCTCATCAGAATACATGGCAAGACTGTGAAGTGATGCTCCTGAATATTTTATCATGTTTCTTATTCATTGACATTAGGCTCTCTTTGAATATAAATGTTTTGCTGTGTGTTTTCTTCTCTTCTTCTTAGAAACAAAGATTGCATTAATTTAGTTCCTTTGTGTCTCCCTACATTTTTGTCTTCTGTCTAACTGTCACGCCCTGACCTTAGAGAGCCTTTTTATGTCTCTATTTGGTTTGGTCAGGGTGTGATTTGGGTGGGCATTCTATGTTTTGTATTTCTTTGCGTTTGGCCGAGTGTGGTTCCCAATCAGAGGCAGCTGTCTATCGTGGTCTCTGATTCTGAATCATACTTAGGTAGACTTTTCCCACCTATGTTGTGGGATCTTGTCCTTGTATTGTTGCTGTTGAGCCCTACAAGGCTGTACGTTTCATTGGTTCTCTCTTTCTTGTTTTTCTGGTTATCATTAAAGAATATGATTAACCTACCCCACGCTGCATCTTGGTCCACTTCTTCAGACGATCGTTACACTAACCTTTTATTTATTTGTTGAATTCCTCTAATATTCCTTGTTTCTTTCTGTAATTTTCCTTTTCTCTGTCATGCTAAAAGGATAACCTAGATACAATGGAAGGAAAATGTGTCCTCAGTTGCAAGGTCTTATATGAAGTTGGCGTAGCGTGAAATATTGTGCGTTCAGTATGGATAGAGAGGTATAATATACTCCACAAACCCAGATTAGGTTTAATATGAGAAAGGGAGAGAGGTCACAGTTTGATGAAAGAAGACAGGGCTATTGGAATGAGGTGGAAGAGGAGGAGGATAACACAGTCATTCTCTTTATTATAATAGATAAAGTAGGGTGGGATAAGGGACATTCTGATGAGAGTTGAGATGATACAGCAATATTAGTGTGAATAGGATGTACATGATTCAGTATTTGTTTAGACATGTAATACATCATAATATTATAACAGTACTTTTCAGATATTCTAAACTACTACAACCACTAGATTGTATTATTGTACGAATCACACTGCAACAGTTAACAACTTTTGCAAAGAGCTTAACTGTTCTTCTCTCGTTCCTCTCTTGTACGGTAATACCCTGGGAAAGCTGGAGCAGGGTGGTTCAGGGTGGTGGGCTGTGATCACAGGATCACTCTTAATGAGGAGATTCAGGCTCTGCTTTGATGCTCTGATGCTGCAAGGGGTTCTGGGAGACAAGATCTGACCTTTGACCCCTCTGATAGGCAGGTAAAGCCCAGTTCTCCAGAGTTACTGTTGGTCCCTGGAAGCAGTGTAAAGTACTTAAGGAAAAATACTGGTGTGTGTCACGTTCTGACCTTTACTTCCTTTGTTTTGTCATTATTTAGTATGGTCAGGGCGTGAGTTGGGGTGGGCAGTCTATGTTTGTTTTTCTACGTTTTGGGTATTTCTATGTTTCGGCCTAGTGTGGTTCTCAATCAGAGGCAGGTGTCATTAGTTGTCTCTGATTGAGAATCATACTTAGGTAGCCAGGGTTTCACTGTGTGTTTGTGGGTGATTGTTCCTGTCTCTGTGTTTGCACCAGATAGGACTGTTTTAGGTTTTCTCACGTTTGTTGTTTTGTTAGTTTATTCATGTATAGTTTCTTTATTAAAGTACAATGAATAACAACCATGCTGCGTTTTGGTCCGCCTCTCCATCAACGCAAGAAAACCGTTACAGAATCACCCACCACAACAGGACCAAGCGGCGTGGTAACGGGCAACAGCAAAATCAGCAGCAGGAGAAGCAACAGAGGCAGCAGCAGCAGGAGCAGCAGCAGCAGCAGTGGGAGAGGCTGCACTATTTGGAGGAATGGACATGGGAGGAAGAATTGGAAGGGAAAGGACACTGGGCACAGCCTGGAGAATATCGTCGCCCCAAAGAAGAGCTTGAGGCGGCGAAGGCCGATATGCGCTGGTATGAGGAGGCAGCACGGCAGTGTGGATGGAAGCCAGAGAGTCAGCCCCAAAAATGTATTGGGGGGGGCACACAGGAAGTGTGGTGAAGCCAGGTAGGAGACCTGCGCCAACTTCCTGTGCTTACCGGGGGGCTGGAGAGACCGGGCAGGCACCGTGTTATGCTGTGAAGCGCACGGTGTCCCCAGTGCGGGTGCATAGCCCGGTGTGGTACATTCCAGCTCCGCGTATCGGCCGGGCTAGAGTGGGTATCGAGCCAAGTGCCATGAAGCCGGCTCTACGCATCTGGTCTCCAGTGCGTCTCCTTGGGCCGGCTTACATGGCACCAGCCTTGCGGACGGTGTCCCCGGTTCGCCTGCATAGCCCAGTGCGGGCTATTCCACCTCGCCGCACTGGCAGGGCGACCGGGACCATTCAACCGGGTAAGGTTGGGCAGGCTCGGTGCTCAAGAGCTCCAGTGCGCCTGCACGGTCCGGTCTATCCGTCACCACCTCCACGCACCAGCCCTCCGGTGGCAGCCCCCCGCACCAGGCTGTCTCTCCGGCTCATCCTTACAGGGTCTCCCGCCTCTCCAGCGCTGCCAGAGCCTTCCTCCTCTCCAGCGCAGCTGGAGTCTCCCGCCTGTACGGCGCTACCAGAGCTCCCGCCCCTCATTCCAGAGGCGCCAGAGCTACTCAGTCCAGCACTGCCAGAGCCTTCCTCTCCAGCGTTGCCGGAGCTTCCCGTCTGCCCAGCGCCATCTGAGCTTCCCGTCTGCCCAGCGCCGCCTGAGCCGCCCGTCTGCCCAGCGCCGCCTGAGCCGCCCGTCTGCCCAGCGCCGCCTGAGCCGCCCGTCTGCCCAGCGCCGCCTGTGCCGCCAGTCGGCCAGGGGCCGCCAGTGCCGCCAGTCGGCCAGGGGCCGCCAGTGCCGCCAGTCAGCCCAGAGCCCCTCAGCCCAGAGGCGCCAGAGCCCCTCAGCCCAGAGCTCCGCCCGTCTGCCCAGCGCCGCCTGAGCCGCCCGTCTGCCCAGCGCCGCCTGAGCCGCCCGTCTGCCCAGCGCCGCCAGTGCCGCCAGTCTTCCGCCAGTCGGCCAGGGGCCGCCAGTGCCGCCAGTCGGCCAGGGGCCGCCAGTCGGCCAGGGGTCGCCAGTCAGCCAGGGGCCGCCAGTGCCGCCAGTCAGCCCAGAGCCCCTCAGCCCAGAGGCGCCAGAGCCCCTCAGCCCAGAGCTTCCGCCTCTCTGTCCAGAGCTTCCGCCCCTCTGTCCAGAGCTTCTGCCCCCTTTAGAGGGGTCGCCATGGTTAGGAGGCCACGGAAGCAGACAATAAGGCTGACTAAGACAATGGTGAAGTGGGGTCCGCATCCCGCGCCAGAGCCTGCCACCGCGGACAGACTCCCACCCAGACCCTCCCCTATAGGTTAAGGTTTTGCGGCCGGAGTCCGCACCTTTGGGGGGGGGGGTACTGTCACGTTCTGACCTTTATTTCCTTTGTTTTGTCATTATTTAGTATGGTCAGGGCGTGAGTTGGGGTGGGCAGTCTGTTTGTTTTTCTATGTTTTGGGTATTTCTATGTTTCGGCCTAGTGTGGTTCTCAATCAGAGGCAGGTGTCATTAGTTGTCTCTGATTGAGAATCATACTTAGGTAGCCTGGGTTTCACTGTGTGTTTGTGGGTGATTGTTCCTGTCTCTGTGTTTGCACCAGATAGGACTGTTTTAGGTTTTCTCACGTTTGTTGTTTTGTTAGTTTATTCATGTATAGTTTCTTTATTAAAGTACAATGAATAACAACCACGCTGCGTTTTGGTCCGCCTCTCCATCAACGCAAGAAAACCGTTACAGAATCACCCACCACAACAGGACCAAGCGGGGTAGTAACGGGCAACAGCAAAAGCAGCAGCAGGAGAAGCAACAGAGGCAGCAGCAGCAGGAGCAGCAGCAGCAGCAGTGGGAGAGGCTGCACTATTTGGAGGAATGGACATGGGAGGAAGAATTGGAAGGGAAAGGACCCTGGGCACAGCCTGGAGAATATCGCCGCCCCAAAGAAGAGCTGGAGGCGGCGAAGGCGGATAGGCGCTGGTATGAGGAGGCAGCACGGCGGCGTGGATGGAAGCCAGAGAGTCAGCCCCAAAAATGTATTGGGGGGGGCACACAGGAAGTGTGGTGAAGCCAGGTAGGAGACCTGCGCCAACTTCCTGTGCTTACCGGGGGGCTGGAGAGACCGGGCAGGCACCGTGTTATGCTGTGAAGCGCACGGTGTCCCCAGTGCGGGTGCATAGCCCGGTGTTGTACATTCCAGCTCCGCGTTTCGGCCGGGCTAGAGTGGGCATCGAGCTAAGTGCCATGAAGCCGGCTCTACGCATCTGGTCTCCAGTGCGTCTCCTTGGGCCGGCTTACATGGCACCAGCCTTGCGGACGGTGTCCCCTGTTCGCTTGCATAGCCCAGTGCGGGCTATTCCACCTCGCCGCACTGGCAGGGCGACCGGGACCATTCAACCGGGTAAGGTTGGGCAGGCTCGGTGCTCAAGAGCTCCAGTGCGCCTGCACGGTCCGGTCTATCCGTCACCACCTCCACGCACCAGCCCTCCGGTGGCAGCCCCCCACACCAGGCTGTCTCTCCGGCTCATCCTTACAGGGTCTCCCGCCTCTCCAGCGCTGCCAGAGCCTTCCTCATCTCCAGCGCAGCCGGAGTCTCCCGCCTGTTCGGCGCTACCCGCTCCCGCCCCTCATTCCAGAGGCGCCAGAGCTACTCAGTCCAGCACTGCCAGAGCCTTCCTCTCCAGCGTTGCCGGAGCTTCCCGTCTGCCCAGCGCCATCTGAGCTTCCCGTCTGCCCAGCGCCGCCTGAGTCGCCCGTCTGCCCAGCGCCGCCTGAGTCGCCCGTCTGCCCAGCGCCGCCTGAGCCGCCCGTCTGCCCAGCGCCGCCTGAACCGCCCGTCTGCCCAGCGCCGCCTGAGCCGCCCGTCTGCCCAGCGCCGCCTGAGCCGCCCGTCTGCCCAGCGCCGCCTGAGCCGCCCGTCTGCCCAGCGCCGCCTGAGCCGCCCGTCTGCCCAGCACCGCCTGAGCCGCCCGTCTGCCCAGCGCCGCCAGTGCCGCCAGTCGGCCAGGGGCCGCCTGTGCCGCCAGTCGGCCAGGGGCCGCCAGTGCCGCCAGTCGGCCAGGGGCCGCCAGTGCCGCCAGTCAGCCCAGAGCCCCTCAGCCCAGAGGCGCCAGAGCCCCTCAGCCCAGAGCTCCGCCCCTCTGTCCAGAGCTTCCGCCTTTCTGTCCAGAGCTTCCGCCCCTCTGTCCAGTGGGATCATTTAGAGGGGTCGCCATGGTTAGGAGGCCACGGAAGCAGACAATAAGGGGACTAAGACAATGGTGAAGTGGGGTCCGCGTCCCGCGCCAGAGCCTGCCACCGCGGACAGACTCCCACACAGACCCTCCCCTATAGGTTAAGGTTTTGCGGCCGGAGTCCGCACCTTTGGGGGGGGGGGGGGGGGGGGTACTGTCACGTTCTGACCTTTATTTCCTTTGTTTTGTCATTATTTAGTATGGTCAGGGCGTGAGTTGGGGTGGGCAGTCTGTTTATTTTTCTATGTTTTGGGTATTTCTATGTTTCGGCCTAGTGTGGTTCTCAATCAGAGGCAGGTGTCATTAGTTGTCTCTGATTGAGAATCATACTTAGGTAGCCTGGGTTTCACTGTGTGTTTGTGGGTGATTGTTCCTGTCTCTGTGTTTGCACCAGATAGGACTGTTTTAGGTTTTCTCACGTTTGTTGTTTTGTTAGTTTATTCATGTATAGTTTCTTTATTAAAGTACAATGAATAACAACCACGCTGTGTTTTGGTCCGCCTCTCCATCAACGCAAGAAAACCGTTACAGTGTGTCTGTACTTTACTTTACTATTCATATTTTTTGTCTACTTCTACTTCACAACATTCCTAATGAAAATAATGTACTTTTTACTCCATACTGTACATTTTCCCTGACACCCAAAAGTACTCGTTACATTTTGAATGCTCAGCAGGACAGGACAATGGTCCAATTCATGCACTTATCAAGAGAACATACCTAGTCATCCATACTGCCTCTGATCTGGTGGGCTCACTAAACACAAATGCTTAGTTTGTAAATTATGTCTGAGTGTTGTGGAGTGTGCCCATGGCTGTCCGTATATAAGAAAACAAGAAAATTGTGCCATTTGGTTTGCTTAACATAAGGAATTTGAAATGATTTATACTTTTACTTTACATTTGATACGTAAGTATATTTTAGCAGTTACTTTTACTTTTGATACTTCAGTATATTTAAAACCAAATAATTTTAGACTTTTACTCAAGTAGTATTTTACTGGGTGACTTTTACTTGAGTCATTTTCTGTTAAGGTATCTTTACTTTTACTCAAGTATGACAATTGGGTACTTTTTCCACCACTTGTCCCTGGTACTGTTGGAAGTAAACTGGTCCAGACTCCAGATGTTCACTGGAATTTCATGTGGAGGACAGACAAGCAAACTAGCAAATGTAACTGCAAGAAGCAGAGATCTCAACTATATTAGTCATTTTTTCATTCAGTTCTAAAATAACCACACAGACCATGTTGAGAGGCTGCATCACTATTCTGATTTGAACAAGCAGCCATAGGCCATTCTCAGATGTGAGTTACTAGATGACCTTAGACATGTCCTTAACGCTGTGAATTAACACAACAAAGTCCTTAGCTACTGGGCATCCTGGAAATGTGTTTATTTTCCTAGAAATCAGAAGTGATGGTAATGTAAGAGTAATAATGTAGGTATGGTTCTCAGAATGTACACAGCTTAAAGGTTATCCTGGGTGTCCGTCAATAAGGTGCCAGGCCGTCTCGTAGTGATCACACACCACCGTTTGAAGCCTCAGGTCGCAGGACTTTGAGGTCAGCTCTTTGGGATCTACTCTCTCCCAGGAGAACCAGAAGATCATACAGAATCTAATCGATCTCATCTGAGAGGGTGTGATGTCACACAAATGATGAGGTCTCACAGAGGTAATTGACCGAAGAGGAGAGATCATTTACAGATACTTAAAATATGAATGCCTTCAACTGGAGTTCAAGAATGAGAAATGTATTCAAAATGACTTACAATTATATCTACACATTTCTATTGTCATACATGTTTGTTCACAATGACATTTCTGTTTCAAACCTTACATCCATCATTTCACAATCCGCCTGTCAATCATCCAGTGGACGTCAGAGTAAAACTACTGTGGGTCTGAGTGCTTACGGATCGAATAAGGAAACCTCCAATCTGCATAGCATACGCTGCTAATGCAGTTGCCTTTACATTAGCATTCCTATACTCTCCACCGGATAACCTTACCACATACACAGCACTGGATGTATGGAATACCAATCACACATGTTTATGCATGCAGGCCAGTGACTTATTTATATAAATTAGGCTTTCTATAGGAATGGTCTACTGTTCTGCTCTGTGGCTGAGGCCATGGTTTGGGGAGACATACAGGAGAGTGTTGAGGTGACATGCACCCCCCCAATTTCTCCACTGTTACTAGGACAAAATGTGTGTGTGTGTTCGTCTGCACATTCATATTTGCATGTGTGCATGAGTAAACTCAAGCTCCCAGACAGTACATAAACAGTGTGTAGCTAAATTTGAGTAGTTAGAGTTTATCCTCACAGTGTTAGAAACGCAGACGGTGAAGGTGACAGACAAACACAACCAACACGTCTGTTTGACGATATCAACAGAGGTTTCACAGCTAGGGGTTTCATTGGTTTTGACTGAGATATCAACAGAGGTTTCACAGCTAGCAGTTTCATTGGTTTTGACTGAGATATCAACAGAGGTTTCACAGCTAGCAGTTTCATTGGTTTTGACTGAGTCATCAACAGAGGTTTCACAGCTAGGAGTTTCATTGGTTTTGACTGAGACATCAACAGAGGTTTCACAGCTAGCAGTTTCATTGGTTTTGACTGAGACATCAACAGAGGTTTCACAGCTAGGAGTTTCAATGGTTTTGACTGAGACATCAACAGAGGTTTCACAGCTAGGAGTTTCATTGGTTTCGACTGAGACATCAACAGAGGTTTCACAGCTAGGAGTTTCATTGGTTTTGACTGAGACATCAACAGAGTGTCACGACTTCCGCCGAAGTCGGCTCCTCTCCTTGTTCGGGCGGCGTTCGGTGGTCGACGTCACCGGCTTTCTAGCCATTGCCGCTCCATTTTTCATGTATCCATTTGTTTTGTCTTGTTCCCTGCACACCTGGTCTTCATTCCCCAATCAACCAACATGTATTTATTCCTCTGTTCCCCATCATGTCTTTGTGTAAGATTGTTTGTGTTACGTGTGTGTTGTTGACGCGCCAGACCGCCTGAACAAGGAGAGGAGCCGACTTCGGTGGAAGTCGTGACACTCTGTTGATGTCTCACTAGCTCTTTTCGGTCATGCGGTGACCAACTGGCAAGTGTCTTCACTGACATTTTCAACCTCTCCCTGTCTGAGTCTGTAATACCAACATGTTTCAAGCAGACCATCATAGTCCCTGTACCCAAAAACACTAAGGTAACCTGCCTAAATGACTACCGACCCGCCGCACTCACATCTGCAGCCATGAAGTGCTATGAAATGCTTGTCATGGCTCACATCAACACCATTATCCCAGAAACCCTTGACCCACTCCAATGTGCATACCTCCCCAACAGATCCGCAGATGATGCAATCACTATTGCACTCAACACTGCCCTTTCCCACCTGGACAAATGGAACACCTATGTGAGAATTCTATTCATTGACTACAACTCAGTGTTCAACACCATAGTGCCCTCCAAGCTCCTCACTAAGCTAAGGACCCTGGGACTAAACACCTCTCTCTGCAACTGGATCCTGGACTTTCTGACGGGCTGCCCCCAGATGGTATGGGTAGGTAACAACAAATCTACCACACTGATCCTCAACACAGGGGCCCCCCAGGGGTGCGTGCTCAGTCCCCTCCTGTACTCCTTGTTCACCCATGACTGCATGGCCAGGCACGACTCCAAGACCATCATTAAGTTTGCAGACGACACAACAGACCCGATCACCGACAACGATGGGACAGCCTATAGGGGGGTGGTCAGAGACCTGGCCATGTGGTGCAAGGATAACAAACTCAACGTGATCAAGACAAAGGAGATGATTGTGGACCACAAGAAAAGGAGGACTGAGCACGTTCCCATTCTCATCGACAGAGCTGTAGTGGAGCAGGTTGAGAACTTCAAGTTCCTTGGTGTCCACATCACCAACAAACTATCATGGTCCAAACACACCAAGACAGTCGTGAAGAGGGCACGACAAAGCCTATTCCCCCTCAGGAGACTGAAAGGATTTGGCATGGGTCCTCAGATCCTCAAAAGGTTCTACAGCTGCACCATCAAGAGCATCCTGACCGTTTGCATCACTGCCTGGTATGGCAACTCCTTGGCCTCTGACCGCAAGGCAGGGTAGTGCGTACGGCCCAGTACATCACTGGGGCCAAGCTTCCTGCCATCCAGGACTTCTATACCAGGCAGTATCATAGGAAGGCCTTAAAAGTTGTCAAAGACTCAAAGACTCTAGTCATAGACTGTTCTCTTTGTTACCACACGGCAAGCGGTACAGGAGCGCCAAGTCTAGGTCCAAAAGGCTTCTTAACAGCTTCTACCCCCAAGCCATAAGACTCCTGTACACCTAATCAAATGGCTACCCAGACTATTTGCATAGTCTCCCCCCCTTTTACACTGCTGCTACTCTCTGTTTATTGTCTATGCATAGTCGCTTTAACTCTACCTACATGTACATATCACCTCAATTACCTCGACTAACCGGTGGCCCCACACATTGACTCTGTACCAGTACCCCCTGTATATAGCCTCTCTACTGTTATTTTACTGCTGCTCTTTAATTACCGTAATTTCCGGACTATAAGCCGCTACTTTTTTCCCACGCTTTGAACCTCGCGGTTTATACAATGACACGGCTAATTTATGGATTTTTCCCGCTTTCACAAGATCCATGCCGCCAAAAAACTGAGCACTGTCACATAATGTGACGTAAATCGAGCGCGCTCAAACTTTCCATCATTCTGATTACGGTAGTCATTTTGTCACCCTCATCATGGCAAAGACACGGAGAAATGCATATGATGCAGCTTTCAAGTTGAAGGCGATCAATCTGGCTGTTGGAAAAGGAAACAGAGCTGCTGCACGGGAGCTTGGCCTTAATGAGTCGATGATAAGACGTTGGAAACAGCAGCGTGAGGAACTGACTCAGTGCTAAAAGACAACAAAAGCTTTCAGAGGGAAGAAAAGCAGATGGCCCGAACTAGAAAATGAGCTTGAAGACTGGGTCAACACACAAAGAGCAGACGGCCCTTTCATCAACGGGTTTCGAAAGGTTGGACTGCTGCGTGTTGAAGATGGCAGCATGAGCTCAGCGGGGAATTTCCCTCCGGATGAAAGTGACGAGAGCGACAATGAAAACGATCCGACATCGGATGAAGCAATTCTGAGGCTATTCAACTCCGACACCGAAAGAGATGACTTCAGTGGTTTCAGTGCACAGGAGGAGGAAGATAGTGACCAATGACTTTCTTGGTAGGCTACTGTTTACTGCAATTTGTTTTATTTTTGTTACAAGCCGTGTTTCGTTAAAGCCTATTTATTTTTGTTACAAGCCGTGTTTCGTTTAAAAGCCTATTTATTTTTGTTACAAGCCGTGTTTCGTTAAAGCCTATTTATTTTTGTAACGGCTTGTAACAAAACTAAATAGGCTTTAACGAAACACGGCTTGTGTTTCGTTAAAGCCTATTTATTTTTGTTACAAGCCGTGTTTCGTTTAAAGGGTAATTTATTTTTGTTACAAGCCGTGTTTCATTTAAAGGCTGTGTAAAGTTCATTTGTTTCAATGTACCGGTAGGCACCTGCGGCTTATAGACATGTGCGGCTTATTTATGTACAAAATACATATTTTTAAAAATTCAGTGGGTGCGGCTTATATTCAGGTGCGCTTAATAGTCCAGAAATTACGATATTTGTTATTTTACTTTACATCTATTTTCTACTTAACACTTATATTTCTTAAAACTGCATTGTTGGTTGAGGTTTGTAAGTAAGCATTTCACTGTAAGGTCTACCTGTTGTATTCTTTGCATGTGACAAATAACATTTGATTTGATTATTCAGTGAATCTCTATGGTTTTCACAGAGTAGTAGTAATATTTAATATATATGCATATTATTTACACATCACATGAGACCCTTGATAAGACTATAAAATGTATATGATCAGTATATTAAAATGAATTTCTGACTCCATTTAACATTATAATAAAACCATGTGCAATCAAGTATTATGCATTTAGCTGGCTAAGATCAAGGAATTGTCATGAGAAGTGACAGTCAAAACAAGTATTATTTAATAACCTTGTAAAAATAATGGATTCACATGCAAGGCATACAACTTTAGTTACAAGGCAATGCTGACATTAACTTATTTGGGACTGGGGAGCGGGATTGAGTAGCTTGGATAAAAAGGTGCCCAGAGTAAACTGCCTGCTACTCAGGCCCAAAAGCTAGAATCAAATCAAATCAAATCAAATTTTATTTGTCACATATACATGGTTAGCAGATGTTAATGCGAGTGTAGTGAAATGCTTGTGCTTCTAGTTCCAACAATGCAGTAATAACCAACAAGTAATCTAACTAACAATTCCAAAACTACTGTCTTGTACACAGTGTAAGGGGATAAAGAATATGTACATAAGGATATATGAATGAGTGATGGTACAGAGCAGCATAGGCAAGATACAGTAGATGGTATCGAGTACAGTATATACATATGAGATGAGTATGTAAACAAAGTGGCATAGTTAAAGTGGCTAGTGATACATGTATTACATAAGGATACAGTCGATGATATAGAGTACAGTATATACGTATGCATATGAGATGAATAATGTAGGGTAAGTAACATTATATAAGGTAGCATTGTTTAAAGTGGCTAGTGATATATTTACATCATTTCCCATCAATTCCCATTATTAAAGTGGCTGGAGTTGAGTCAGTGTCAGTGTGTTGGCAGCAGCCACTCAATGTTAGTGGTGGCTGTTTAACAGTCTGATGGCCTTGAGATAGAAGCTGTTTTTCAGTCTCTCGGTCCCAGCTTTGATGCACCTGTACTGACCTCGCCTTCTGGATGATAGCGGGGTGAACAGGCAGTGGCTCGGGTGGTTGATGTCCTTGGTGATCTTTATGGCCTTCCTGTGACATCGGGTGGTGTAGGTGTCCTGGAGGGCAGGTAGTTTGCCCCCGGTGATGCGTTGTGCAGACCTCACTACCCTCTGGAGAGCCTTACGGTTGAGGGCGGAGCAGTTGCCGTACCAGGCGGTGATACAGCCCGCCAGGATGCTCTCGATTGTGCATCTGTAGAAGTTTGTGAGTGCTTTTGGTGACAAGCCGAATTTCTTCAGCCTCCTGAGCCTTCTTCACGATGCTGTCTGTGTGAGTGGACCAATTCAGTTTGTCTGTGATGTGTATGCCGAGGAACTTAAAACTTGCTACCCTCTCCACTACTGTTCCATCGATGTGGATAGGGGGGTGTTCCCTCTGCTGTTTCCTGAAGTCCACAATCATCTCCTTAGTTTTGTTGACGTTGAGTGTGAGGTTGTTTTCCTGACACCACACTCCGAGGGCCCTCACCTCCTCCCTGTAGGCCGTCTCATCGTTGTTGGTAATCAAGCCTACCACTGTTGTGTCGTCCGCAAACTTGATGATTGAGTTGGAGGCGTGCGTGGCCACGCAGTCGTGGGTGAACAGGGAGTACAGGAGAGGGCTCAGAACGCAACCTTGTGGGGCCCCAGTGTTGAGGATCAGCGGGGAGGAGATGTTGTTGCCTACCCTCACCACCTGGGGGCGGCCCGTCAGGAAGTCCAGTACCCAGTTGCACAGGGCGGGGTCGAGACCCAGGGTCTCGAGCTTGATGACGAGCTTGGAGGGTACTATGGTGTTGAATGCCGAGCTGTAGTCGATGAACAGCATTCTCACATAGGTATTCCTCTTGTCCAGATGGGTTAGGGCAGTGTGCAGTGTGGTTGAGATTGCATCGTCTGTGGACCTATTTGGGCGGTAAGCAAATTGGAGTGGGTCTAGGGTGTCAGGTAGGGTGGAGGTGATATGGTCCTTGACTAGTCTCTCAAAGCACTTCATGATGACGGATGTGAGTGCTACGGGGCGGTAGTCATTTAGCTCAGTTACCTTAGCTTTCTTGGGAACAGGAACAATGGTGGCCCTCTTGAAGCATGTGGGAACAGCAGACTGGTATAGGGATTGATTGAATATGTCCGTAAACACACCGGCCAGCTGGTCTGCGCATGCTCTGAGGGCGCGGCTGGGGATGCCATCTGGGCCTGCAGCCTTGCGAGGGTTAACACGTTTAAATGTCTTACTCACCTCGGCTGCAGTGAAGGAGAGACCGCATGTTTTCGTTGCAGGCCGTGTCAGTGGCACTGTATTGTCCTCAAAGCGGGCAAAAAAGTTATTTAGTCTGCCTGGGAGCAAGACATCCTGGTCCGTGACTGGGCTGGGTTTCTTCCTGTAGTCCGTGATTGACTGTAGACCCTGCCACATGCCTCTTGTGTCTGAGCCGTTGAATTGAGATTCTACTTTGTCTCTGTACTGGCGCTTAGCTTGTTTGATAGCCTTGCAGAGGGAATAGCTGCACTGTTTGTATTCGGTCATGTTACCAGACACCTTGCCCTGATTAAAAGCAGTGGTTCGCGCTTTCAGTTTCACACGAATGCTGCCATCAATCCACGGTTTCTGGTTAGGGAATGTTTTAATCGTTGCTATGGGAACGACATCTTCAACGCACGTTCTAATGAACTCGCACACCGAATCAGCGTATTCGTCAATGTTGTTATCTGACGCAATACGAAACATCTCCCAGTCCACGTGATGGAAGCAGTCTTGGAGTGTGGAGTCAGCTTGGTCGGACCAGCGTTGGACAGACCTCAGCGTGGGAGCCTCTTGTTTTAGTTTCTGTCTGTAGGCAGGGATCAACAAAATGGAGTCGTGGTCAGCTTTTCCGAAAGGGGGGCGGGGCAGGGCCTTATATGCGTCGCGGAAGTTAGAGTAACAATGGTCCAAGGTCTTTCCTCCCCTGGTTGCGCAATCGATATGCTGATAAAATTTGGGGAGTCTTGTTTTCAGATTAGCCTTGTTAAAATCCCCAGCTACAATGAATGCAGCCTCCGGATAAATTGTTTCCAGTTTGCAGAGAGTTAAATAAAGTTCGTTCAGAGCCATCGATGTGTCTGCTTGGGGGGGGATATATACGGCTGTGATTATAATCGAAGAGAATTCTCTTGGTAGATAATGCGGTCTACATTTGATTGTGAGGAATTCTAAATCAGGTGAACAGAAGGATTTGAGTTCCTGTATGTTTCTTTCATCGCACCATGTCACGTTAGTCATAAGGCATACGCCCCCGCCCCTCTTTTTACCAGAAAGATGTTTTTTCCTGTCAGCGCGATGCGTGGAGAAACCTGTTGGCTGCACCGCTTCGGATTGCGTCTCTCCAGTAAGCCACGTTTCCGTGAAGCACAGAACGTTACAGTCTCTGATGTCCCTCTGGAATGCTACCCTTGCTCGGATTTCATCAACCTTGTTGTCAAGAGACTGGACATTGGCAAGAAGAATGCTAGGGAGTGGTGCGCGCTGTGCCCGTCTCCGGAGTCTGACCAGAAGACCGCCTCGTTTCCCTCTCTTTCGGAGTCGTTTTTTTGGGTCGCTGCATAGGATCCACTCCGTTGTCCTGTTTGTAAGGCAGAACACAGGATCCGCGTCGCGAAAAACATATTCTTGGTCGTACTGATGGTGAGTTGATGCTGATCTTATATTCAGTAGTTCTTCTCGACTGTATGTAATGAAACCTAAGATGACCTGGGGTACTAATGTAAGAAATAACACGTAAAAAAACAAAAAACTGCATAGTTTCCTAGGAACGCGAAGCGAGGCGGCCATCTCTGTCGGCGCCGGAAGTACAGAGGAAAGGAGGACTCACTAAAAACAGTTTGTGTGTGACTGACAGACTCGTGGAATAAAAGAGTGAGAGAAAGAAGAATGTAAATACAGGAATAAAAGGTACAAAGAGAAAGAAGAGAATGAAAATAAAGAGCTGATTACCAAAAGCCTCCTATGATTAGAAGAAAGACCAAATATAGGCCTCTAGTGTGTCAAACACACACACACACACACACACACACACACACACACACACACACACACACACACACACGCCCACACACACACACACACACACACACACACACACACACACACACACACACACACACACACACACACACACACACACACACACACACACGTTACACTGCGTATCTGGTTACTCTGCGGACCTCCTGTCAGACCTGACCTTTTTTAAATGAAAGGAGATGCAAATAACCAGCTCATATTCCTCCATTTAACCGGACAGAATGATTTATAGAAGTGAATGAATTTCTCCAAGGTCCACTGAGAATAACTGTCACTCTCCTTAGCCGTGCTTGATTAGTCATTTATACAGCCGCCCTCCCTGAATCAACAGAACAGATACAAATCAACCATGACCCGGTTCTTTTTTATTTATTTTTATTGAAAGGGATCCTGATGATAGGGGAGGGAGAATCATCATATCTATCTCTCTTCCACCTCTCTCACTCTCGTTCGCTCTCTCGTTCTCTTTCTCTCTCTCTTTCTGCCCTCCCTCCAGGTGTGAAATCAGTTGGCTGGCCTCCAGCTGGGGGATGTTGTTTCAGTGATTGATCTGTAGCCTGATGGGTAAACATGGTGGTATAAAAGGGCTTTGACCTACACTGTAGGACCTACAGCACTCATTATGCAATGGCTCAGACCAACGAGAGAGGGAAAGGATGCCTGGCTTGAGCTAGCGTGGATGGGACCCAACATCAACAAACATCAGATCAATGTTGGAGCTGTTAATGCTGACCTTTATGTGGTGGTTATGATGCTACGGTATCAGAGTCACAGACAGACAGACAAAATCGTATGTTAATAGCTGCAAAGACGTGGAGTTTCATGGGTTCAAATTGAGCATGACTTAGAATGGAAAAGAATTCTGAAGACACCATTACAAGGCATAAAATCAATTTCCACAGTCTTAACATAGATCTCTGCTCAACTTGTTTTTTGTTTGACCTGAAACCTTTGAGGTAAATGGCAATATGTCAGCTTCCAGGACATCATTAAACCAACCAATTATACATCTTCCTGGCTCTTCTACCAACCAATCATACATTTTCTCTGAGTGTCACCTCCCTGCACCAAGATAAATCTAGCCGTGTGAACCCAGACTGTTGGGAGAATGGTGAGGTGGACAATGAGGCTTATTTTCCCAGAATTGATAACATAGATTTGTCTGTTTCTAAATGTAGGGTTTATGTTACCTCATATACAGTGCATTCGGAAAGTATTCAGACACCTTCATTTTTTCTTATGTTACAACCTCATTCTAAAATGTTTTAAATAAATACAAATCCTCATCAATCTACACACAATACCCTATAATGACAAAGCGAAAACAGTTTTTTAGACATTTTTACAAATGTATTACAAATAAAAAACTGAAACACCTTATTTACATAAGTATTCAGATCGCTTGCTATGAGACTTGAAATTGAGCTCAAGAGCTTTCCATTGATCATCCTTGAGATGTTTCTACAACTTGATTGGAGTCCACCAATAGTCATTTCAATTGATTAGACATGATTTTGAAATACACACACCTGTCTATATAAGGTCCCACAGTTGACAGTGCATGTCAGAGCAAAAGTCAAGCCATGAGGTCAAAGGAATTGTCCGTAGAGCTCCGAGACAGGATTGTGTCGAGGCACAGATCTGGGGAAGGTTACCAAAAAATGTCTGCAGCATTGAATATCCCCCAAAACACAGTGGCCTGCGTCATTCTTACATGGAAAGAGTTTTGAACCACCTACAGCTGGCCACCCGGCCAAACTGAGCATTCGGAGGAGAAGGACCTTAGTTAGGGAGGTGACCAAGAACCTGATGGTCACTCTGACAGAGCTCCAGAGTTCCTCTATGGAGATGGGGGAACCTTCTAGAAGGACAAACAGGGCTTTATGGTAGAATGGCCAGACGGAAGCCACTCCTCAGTAATAGAGGCACATGACAGCACGCTTGGAGTTTGCCAAAAGGCACTTAAAGGACTGTCAGACCATGAGAAACAAGATTTTCTGGTCTGATGAAACCAAGATTGAACTATTTGGCCTAAATGTCAAGCGTCACATCTGGAGGAAACCTGCCACCATCCCTATGTTGAAGCATGGTGGTGGCAGCATCATGCTTTGGGGATGTTTTTCAGCGGGAGGGACTGGGAGACTAGTCAAGATCGAGGGAAAGATGAACGGCGCAAAGTACTGAGAGATCCTTGAATGAAAACCTGCTCAGAGAGCTCAGAACATTAGACTGGGGTGAAGGTTCACCTTCTAACAGGACAACGACCCTAAGTATTCAGCCAAGACAACGCAGTAGTGGCTTCGGGACAAGTCTCTGAATGTCCTTGAGTGGCCCAGCCAGAGCCCGGACTTGAACCGGATCGAACATCTCTGGAGAGACCTGAAAATAGCTGTGCAGTGACTCTTCCCAATCAACCTGACAGAGCTTGAGGGAATCTGCAGATAAGAATGGGAGAAATTCCCTAAATACAGGTGTGCCAAGCTTGTGGAGTCATACCCAATAAGATTCAAGACTGTAATCACTGCAAAAGGTGCTTCAACAAAGTACTGAGTAAAGGGTCTGAATACTTATGTAAATGTGATATTTCTGGGGGGTTTTATTTTCATAAATTTGCCCCAAAATTAGAAAAAAGTGTTTTGCCTTATCATTATGGGGTGTTGTGTGTAGATTGTTGAAGGGAAAAATAAATAAATAAATTAATATATTTTTGGATTAAGGCTGGAAAGTACTTCCTGGTGGCATTGTATGGTTCGAGTCCATGTTTCTTCTTCTTTTGTCTTTGCTGCTCTCTATCTAACTCCCCCATGTCTTTCCTTCTTTTCTACTCCTCCCGCCTCCTTTTCTCTTTCACACCAGTGTTTGGGATGAAGTACAGGAGAAAGAGGGGAGAGTACGCCCCCATCCACATTGATGGGGCTCTAGTGGAGCTGGTCAAGAGCTTCAAATTCCTTGGCTACCACAACACTAAGGACCTAACGTAGTCAACACACACTGCACAGTGGTGAAGAGGGCACGACAGCACATAGACCCCCTCAGCTCCCAGCTGTGTGCTGGACACCATATGTGAATTGATTGCCCCCCCCCCCCCATCTATCGTCAGAGTTCGTACTGCTAGGTGACCTAAATTGGGATATGCTTAACTGTCCTACAATCTAAACTAGATGCCCTCAATCTAACACAAATTATCAAGGAACCTACCAGGTACAACCCCAAATCCGTAAACATGGGCACGCTCATAGATATCATCCTGACCAACTTGCCCTCTAAATACAACTCTGCTGTTTTCAACCAGGATGTCAGCGATCACTGCCTCATTGCCTGCGTCTGTTGTGGATCCGCGGTCAAACGACCATCCCTCATCACTGTCAAACGCTCCCTAAAACACTTCTGCGAGCAAGCCTTTCTAATCGACCTGGCCCGGGTATCCTGGAAGGATATTGACCTCATCCCATCAGTAGAGGATGCCTGGTTGTTCTTTAAAAGTGCTTTCCTCACCATCTTAAATAAGCATGCTCCTTTCAAAAAATGTAGAACTAAGAACAGATATAGCCCTTTGTTCACTCCAGACTTGACTGCCCTTGACCAGCACAAAATCACCCTGTGGAGTAATGCACTAGCTTCAAATACTCCCCGCGATATGCAACTTCTCAGGGAAGTTAGGAACCAATGCATGCAGTCAGTTAGGAAAGCAAAGGCTAGCTTTTTCAAACAGAAATTTGCATCCCGCAGCACTAATTCCAAAACGTTTTGGGACACTGTAAAGTCCATGGACAATAAGAGTACCTCCTCCCAACTGCCCACTGCACTGAGGATAGGAAACACTGTCACAGCCGATAAATCCTCGATAAATGAGAATTTCAATAAGCATTTCTCAAAGGCTGGCCATGCTTTCCACCAGGCTACTCCTACCCCGGCCAACAGCTCTGCAACCGCCACAGCAACTGGCCCAAGCCTCCCCCCACTTCTCCTTCACCCAAATCCAGACAGCTGACGTTCTGAAAGAGCTGCAAAATCTGGACCCCTACAAATCAGCTGGGCTAGACAATCTGGACCCTCTCTTCCTAAAATTATTTGCCGCCATTGTTGCAACCCCTATTATTAGACTGTTCAACCTCTCTTTCGTATCGTCTGAGATTCCTAAAGATTGGAAAGCGGCCGCGGTCACCCCCCTCTTTAAAAGGGGAGACACTCTAGACCCAAACTGTTCTAGACCTATATCCATCCTGCCCTGCCTTTCTAAAATCTTTGAAAGTCAAGTGAACAAACAGATCACCGACCATTTCGTATCCCACCGTACCTTCTCCGCTATGCAATCTGGTTTCCAAGCTGGTCACGGGTGCACTTCAGCCACGCTCAAGGTCCTAAACCATAACATAACCGACATCGATAAAAGACAGTACTGTGCAACAGTCTTCATTGAATTGGCCAAGGCTTTCGACTCTGTCAATCACCGTATTCTCATTGGCAGACTCAACGGCCTTGGTTTCTCAAATGACTGCCTCGCCTGGTTCACCAACTACTTCTCAGACAGAGTTCAGTGTGTCAAATCGGAGGGCCTGTTGACCAGACCTCTGGCAGTCTCTATGGGGGTGCCACAGGGTTCAATTCTCAGGCTGACTCTTTTCTCTGTACATATCAATGATGTCGCTTATGCTGCTGGTGATTCTTTGATCCACCTCTACGCAGACGACACCATTCTGTATACATCTGGCCCTTCTTTGGACACTGTGTTAACAAACCTCCAGATGAGCTTCAACGCCATACAACACTCCTTCCGTGGCCTCCAACTGCTCTTAAATGCTAGTAAAACTAAATGCATGCTTTTCAACCGATCGCTGCCTGCACCCGCCCGTCCAACTAGCATCACTTCTCTGGACGGTTCTGACTTAGAATATGTGGACAACTATAAATACCTAGGTGTCTAGCTAGACTGTAAACTCACAGACTCAAATTAAGCATCTCCAATCCAAAGTTAAATTTTGATTTGGCTTCCTGTTTCACAACAAAGCCTCCTTCACTCATGCTGCCAAACATACCCTCGTAAAACTGACTATCCTACCGATCCTTGACTTCAGCGATGTCATTTACAAAATAGCCTCCAACACTCTACTCAGCAAATTGGAATCAGTCTATCACAGTGTCATCCATTTTGTCACCAAAGCCCCATATACTACCCACCACTGCGACCTGTATGCTCTCGCTTCATATTCGTCGCCAAACCCACTGGCTCCAGGTCATCTATACGTTTTTGCCAGGTAAAGCCCCGCCTTATCTCAGCTCACTGGTCACCATAGCAATACCCACCCGTAGCACGTGCTCCAGCAGGTATATTTCACTGGTCATCCCCAAAGCCAACTCCTACTTTGCCGCCTTTCCTTCCAGTTCTCTGCTGCCAATGACTGGAACGAATTGCAAAAATCACTGAAGTTGGAGACTTATATCTCCCTCACAAACTTTAAGCGTCAGCTGTCAGAGCAGCTTACCGATCGCTGCAACTGTACACAGCCCATCTGTAAATAGCCCATCCAACTACCTTCCTCATCCCGATATTTGTTTTGTTTTTCTTTTCTTTTACACACCAGTATTTCTACTTGCGCATCCTCATCTGCACATCTATCACTCCAGTGTAAATTGCTAAATTGCAAATACTTCGCCACTATTGACCTATTCATTGCCTTACCTCCTTACTTCATTTGCACACACTGTATACAGATTTTTCTATTGTGTTAATGACTGTACGTTTGTTTATTCCATTCCATTCTGTGTTGTTGTTGGTCGCACTGCTTTGCTTTATCTTGGCCAGGTCGCAGTTGTAAATGAGAACTTGTTCTCAACTAGCCTACCTGGTTAAATAAAGGTGTTCTCAACTGGCCTACCTGGTTAAATAAAGGTGTTCTCAACTGGCCTACCTGGTTAAATAAAGAAATGTAATAAATCAACGCTGATTGTTGTGGATTTAACAGGTGACATCAATAAGGGATCATAGCTTCCACCTAGATCCACCTGTTCAGTCTACGTCATGGAAATGTTTTGTACCCTAAGTGCATATACACACACTCACACACATGCACTGATACTCTCACACAATAGTCTATACCCGTTGTATTCAGAGCATGTGACAAATAACATTTGATTTGATTTTTTTGTGTGTGTGTGTGTGTCTGTGTGTGTGTGTGTGTGTGTGTGTGTGTGTGCGTGTGTGTGTGTGTGTGTGTGTGTGTGTGTGTGTGTGTGTGTGTGTGTGTGTTTGTGTGTGTGTGTGTGTGTGTGTGTGTGTGTGTGTGTGTGCCTGTCTGTTGTAGTCTCTCTGGTTCAAATGCCTTCACACTACCACAGTTTATCATTCCTGGGTGTGTGTGCATGTGTGTGTGTTTCTGTGTGTTTCACTAACCACATTTCCATCCACAGTTTATATGTGATTGAAGTCATACCATATAAAACAAAATCACGACAGCTGTGATGGAAACAGGAAGTTTTGGAACAATTGTATAAATGCGGGCAGATAAGTTGTTTGTTCCACATGGTTGGATCTTTTTGTGTCTGTAAAATTAATTATGCGAGAAATGGCAGTGGAAACACCTTTATGTGCAAATATTTATATAAAAATCATTATATCGAAATAAGTCACACAATGTTATGGTGTGTGGTCCTCCCACTACGACTCAGGCAACCATGCAGTTTATTAGGTTACATGAAAACTTAAGCGAAAAGGTACATTTTGTGTGCAAGTCAATTTGATGGAAAATTGTTTTTTAAATATTTTTGCATTAAAATTTGTGGCCAATTGGATGGAGACCTCGCTAGCTACAACAGTCTTTTGCCTCTGTTTATTTGTTCTTCCATCCTCTTTTCAGTTTCTCTAAATAACCGGAAATTAACCTAAAATCTACCTAAATCTCCCCTCCCTCTTTGTCTCTGTTCCCATTACGCATAATGAAATCCCTCCTTCCTCATCTGGAATGTCCTAAGAATCATCAGAATAACAAGCATGGATTAGATACCCTGACTTCAGAAAGTATTCACACCCGTTGACTTTTACAGCCTGAATTTAAAATGGATTAAACTGAGATGTTGTGTTGCTGACCAATACCCCATAATGTCAAAATGGAATCATGTTTTCAGAATTTGTTTACAAATTAATTAAAAATGAAAAGCTGAAATATCTTAGGTCAATAAATATTCAGCCCCTTTGTTACAGCAAGCCTAAATAATACATGTACATTAGTCTCATACTAAGTTGCATGGACTCACTGTGTGTAATAATAGTGATTAACATGTTTTTTGAATGACTACCTCTTCTCTGTACCCCACACATACAATTATCTGGAAGGTCCCTCAGTATAGCAGTGTATTTCAAACACAGATTCAACCACAAAGACCAGGGAGGTGACTTGTGGCAATGTGACGTTTCATGGGTTGAAAATGAGCATGACTTAGAATGGAAAATAATTCCAAAGGCACCATTACAAGGCATAAAATCAATTTCCAGTCATAACATCGATCTCTGCTCAACTTGTTTTTTTGTTCGACCTGAAGCATTTCAGGTGAATGTCAATATCACAGCTTCCAGGACTTCATTAAACCAACCAATTATATCGCTTCCTGGCTCTTTTACCAACCGATCATACAGTATCTCTGTGTGTCACCTCCCTGCACCAAGAGAAATCTTGCCGTGTGAAATCAGACTGTTGAGAGAATGGTGAGGTGGACAATGAGGCTTATTAGTAGTATTTAACATGATTTTTGAATGACTACCTCTTCTCTGTACCCAACACATACCATTATCTGTAAGGTCCCTCAGTAGAGCAGTGAATTTAAATCACGGAAGGTTTGACCCGGGAGGTTTTCCAAAGCCTTGCAAAGAAGGGCACCTATTGGTAAATGGGTAAAAAAAAGCAGACATTAAATATCCCTTTGAGCATGGTGAAGTTATTAATTACACTGTAGATGGTGTATCAATATACCCATTCACTAAAAAAAGATACACGTGTCCTTCCTAACTCAGTTGCCAGAGAGGTAGGAAACCTCTCAGGGATTTCTCAGAGGCCAATGGTGACTTTAAAACAGTTAGAGTTTAATGGCTGTGATAAAAGAAAACGGAGGATGGATCAACAACATTTTAGTTACTCCACAATACTAACCTAAATTATAGAGTGAAATAAAGGAATTCTGTACATAATAAAAAATATTCCAAAACATGGATCCTGCTTGCAATAAGACACTAAATTAAAACTGCAGAAAATGTGGCACAGAAATGAACATTAGATGCATAAATTAAAATGACTACAGTCACATATAACTCATCGAATTAGTGTAGAGGATTTATACAGTCCTGTCATCGATGTCAAAATTACACTGCAAATTATCTGGGAAGCCATTTGATTAGCTGTTCAGGAGTCTTATGGCTTGGGGGTAGAAGTTGTATAGAAGCCTCTTGGACCTAGACTTGGCGCTCCGGTACCGCTTGCCGTGCGGTAGCAGAGAGAACAGTCTATGACTAGGGTGGCTGGAGTCCTTGACCTTACATTATTTAGGGCCTTCCTCTGACACCGCCTGGTAAAGAGGTCCTGGATGGCAGGAAGCTTGGCCCCGTTGATGTACTGGGCTGTATTAATTAACCTCTGTAGTGTCTTGCGGTTGGAGGCCGAGCAGTTGCCATACCAGGCAGTGGTGCAACCCGTCAGGATGCTCTTGATGGTGCAGCTGTAAAACCTTTTGAGGATCTGAGGACCCATGCCAAATCTTTTCAGTTTCCTGAGGGGGAATAGGCTTAGTCGTGCCCTCCTCACGACTGTCACGACTGGACCATGTTAGTTTGTTGGTGATGTGGACGCCAAGGAACCTTTCCTTTAGTCCACAATTATCTCCTTTGTCTTGATCACGTTGAGGGAGAGGTTGTTGCCCGTGCAGCACACCGTCAGGTCTCTGACCTCCTCCCTATAGGCTCATCGTTGTCGTCGTTGTCGGTGATCAGGCCTACCACTGTTGTGTCAGCAGCAAACTTAATGATGGTGTTGGAGTCGTGTTTGGCCGTGCAGTCATGAGTGAACAGGGAGTAGAAAAGGAGACTGAGCACGCACCCCTGAGGGGCCCCCATGTTAAGGATCAGCGTTGCAGATGTGTTGTTACCTACCCTAACCACCCGGGGGTGGCCCTTCAGAAATTCCAGGATCCAGTTGCAGAATGAGGTCTTCTGTCCCAGAGTCCTTAGTTTAGTGATGAGCTTGGAGGGCACTGTGGTATTGAACGCTGAGCTGTAGTCAATGAATATAATTCTCACGTAGGTGTTCCATTTGTCCAGGTGGGAAAGGGCAGTGTTGAGTGCAATAGAGATTGCATCATCTGCGAATCTGTTGGGGAGGTATGCACATTGGAGTGGGTCAAGGGTTTCTGGGATGATGACGGTCGGTAGTCATTTAGGCAGGTTACCTTAATGTTCTTGGGTACAGAGACTATGATGGTTTGCTTTAAACAAGTTGGTATTACAGACTCAGACAGGGAGAGTTTGAAAATGTCAGTGAAGACACTTGCCAGTTGGTCAGCAGCATGCTCGGAGTACACGTCCTGGTATTCCGTCTGGCCCAGCGACCTTGTGAATGTTGACCTGTTTAAAGGTCTTCCTCACATCGGCTATGGAGAGGGTGATCACACAGTCATACGGAATAGCTGATGCACTCGTATTTTTCAGTGTTACTCGCCTCGAAGCGAGCATAGACGTTATTTAGCTCGTCTGGTAGGCTAGTGTCACTGGGCAGCTCTCGGCTGTGCTTCCCTTTGCGGTCTGTATTAGTTTGCAAGCCCTGCCACATCCGATGAACGTCGGAGCCGGTGTAGTATGATTCTATCTCTAGCTCTCTGTCTCTAGCTCTCTGTCTCTAGCTCTCTGTCTCTAGCTCTGTCTCTAGCTCTCTGTCTCTAGCTCTATGTCTCTAACTCTCTGTCTCTAGCTCTCTGTCTCTAGCTCTCTGTCTCTAGCTCTATGTCTCTAGCTGTCTGTCTCTAGCTGTCTGTCTCTAGCTCTATGTCTCTAGATCTCTGTCTCTAGCTCTCTGTCTCTAGCTCTCTGTCTCTAGCTCTATGTCTCTAGATCTCTGTCTCTAGCTGTCTGTCTCTAGCTCTCTGTCTCTAGCTCTATGTCTCTAGATCTCTGTCTCTAGCTCTCTGTCTCAAGCACTCTGTCTCTAGCTCTCTGTCTCCAGCTCTCTGTTTCCAGAACTCTGTATCAAGAGCTCTGTCTCTAGCTCTCTGTCTCTAGCTCTCTGTCTCTAGCTCTCTGTGTCCAGCTATCTGTCTCTAGATCTCTGTCTAAATTAAATAATATTTGATTAGATTACAGCTGTGCCATCAGAGACTCTGGGTTCGCGCCCAGGCTCTGTTGTAACCGGCCGCGACCTGGAGGTCCATGGGGCGACGCACAATTGGCCTAGCGTCGTCCGGGTTAGAGAGGGCTTGGCCGGTAGGGATGTCCTTGTCTCATCGCGCACCAGCGACTCCTGTGGCCGGCCGGGCGCAGTGCGCGCTAACCAAGGTTGCCAGGTGCACGGCGTTTCCTCTGACACATTGGTGCGGCTGGCTTCCGGGTTGGATGCACGCTGTGTTAAGAAGCAGTGCGGCTTGGTTGGGATGTGTATCGGAGGACGCATGACTTTCAACCTTCGTCTCTCCCGTACGGGAGTTGTAGCGATGAGACAAGATAGTAGCTACTAAACAATTGGATACCACGAAATTGGGGAGAAAAAGGGGTCAAATTCAATAAATAAATAAATAAAATAAATAAATACTAATATTTGATTTGATTTGTTTTGTCTCCAGCTCTCTGTCTCTGTCTCTAGCTCTCTGTCTCTAGAGCTCTGTCTCTAGCTTTCTGTCTAAATTAAATCACATTTGATTTGATATGTTTTGTCTCCAGCTCTCTGTCTCTGTGTCTACCTCTCTGTCTCTAGCTATCTGTCTCCAGCTCTCTGTCTCTAGAGCTCTGTCTCTAGCTCTCTGTCTCCAGCTCTCTGTCTCTAGCTCTCTGTCTCCCGCTCTCTGTCTCTAGCTCTCTGTCTCTAGCGCTCTGTTTCTAGCTCCATCTCTAACCCTTTGTCTAAATTAAATCACATTTGATCTGATTTGTTTTGTCTCTAGCTCTCTGTCTCTAGCACTCTGTCTCTAGCTCTCTGTCTCCAGCTCTCTGTCTCTGTCTCCAGTTCTATGTCTCTAGCTCTCTGTCTCTAGCTCTCTTTCTCTAGCGCTCTGTTTCTAGCTCTCTGTCTCTGTCTCCAGTTCTCTGTCTCTAGCTCTCTGTCTCTGTCACTCTGTCTCTAGCTCTCTGTCTCTAGCTCTCTGTCTCTAGCTCTCTGTCTCTAGCTCTCTGTCTCTAGGTCTCTGTCTCTAGCTCTCTGTATCTTGCTCTCTGTCTCTAGCTCTCTGTCTCTAGCTCTCTGTCTCTAGCTCTCTATGTAAACTGGAAACCACATATCCTGAGGCTGCATTTATTGTAGCTGGGGATTTTAACAAGGCTAATCTGAAAACAAGGCTCCCTAAATTTGATCAGCATATTGTCACGACTCCCACCGAAGGTGGCTCCTCTTTCTGTTCGGGCGGCGCTCGGCGGTCGTCGTCACCGGTCTACTAGCTGCCACCGATCCCTTTTCCCTTTTCTGTTGGTTTTGTCTTATTGGTTACACCTGTTTCTTGTTTAGGTTTTTAGTTGGGCTATTTAAGCCGGTAAGGCCCGCCTGCTCTTTGTACGGACTTATTTTTCCTCTGGTTTTGTGTGTGGTAGTGCATTTCAGTTTTGGTTTTTCTCCGGACTGGTTAGGTCCTGGTTTTGGGCCTGTCGTTTATGTGCGCCCTGTATTGGCGTGTACTATTTTCTCTGTGCCGGAAATTAAAGCATTGTTCTGTACCTTCTGCCTCCTGCGCCTGACTCCGCACCCACTACGCCTAAGTGCGTCACACATATCGAATGCGCGACCCGGGCTGGCAAAATTCGGGATCGGTGTTACTCTAACTTCAGCGACGCATACAAAGCCCTCCCTCGCCCTCCTTTCTGCAAATCTGACCACGACTCCATTTTGTTGCTCCCAGCCTATAGACAGAAAGTAAAACAGGAAACGTCCGTGCTCAGGTCTGTTCAACGCTGTTCCGACCAATCTTATTCCACGCTTCAAGATTGCTTCGATCACGTGGACTGGGATATGTTCCGGATAGCGTCGAACAACAACATTGATGTATACGCTGATTCGGTGAGCGAGTTTATTAGCAAGTGCATCGGTGACATTGTACCCACGGCGGCTATTAAAACCTTCCCCAACCAGAAACCGTGGATTGACGGCAGCATTCATGCAAAACTGAAAGCACGAACCACTGCTTTTAATCAGGGTAAGGCGAACGGAAACATGACTGAATACAAACAATGTAGCTATTCCCTCCGCAAGGCAATCAAACAAGCTAAGCGTCAGTATAGAGACAAAGTTGAGTCGCAATTCAACGGCACAGACACGAGAGGTATGTGGCAGGGTCTACAGCCAATCATGGATTACAAAAAGAAAACTAGCCCTGTTGCTGACCCCGATGTCTTGCTCCCAGACAGACTGAACAACTTCTTTGCTCTCTTTGAGAACAATACAGTGTCACCGACACGGCCTGTTACCAAACCCTGCAGGCTCTCCTTCACCGCAGCCAACGTGAGTAAAACATTTAAACGTGTTAACCCTTGCAAGGCTGCCGGCCCAGACGGCATCCCTAGCCGTGTCCTCAGAGCATGCGCAGACCAGCTGGCTGGTGTGTTTACGGACATATTCAATCAATCCCTATCCCAGTCTGCTGTTCCCACATGCTTCAAGAGGGCCACCATTGTTCCTGTTCCCAAGAAAGCTAAGGTAACTTAGGTAACTGAGCTAAATGTCTATCACTTCCGTCATCATGTTGTGCTTTGAGAGACTAGTCAAGGATCATATCACCTCCACCCTACCTGATACCCTAGACCCACTCCAATTTGCTTACCGCCCCAATAGGTCCACAGACGACGCAATCGCAATCACACAGCACACTGCCCTGACCCATCTGGACAAGAGGAACACCTATGTAAGAATGCTGTTCATCAACTATCATTTAACACCATAGTACCCTCCAAACTCATCATTAAGCTCGAGACACTGAGTCTCGACCCCGCCCTGTGCAACTGGGTCCTGGACATTCTGACGGGACGCCCCCAGGTGGTGAGGGTAGGAAACAACATCTCCACCCCGCTGATCCTCAACACTGGTGCCCCACAAGGGTGCATTCTCAGCCCTCTCCTGTACTCCCTGTTCACCCATGACTGCGTGGCCATGCACGCCTCCAACTCAATTATCAAGTTTGCAGACGACACTACAGTGGTAGGCTTGATGACCAACAACAACGAGACGGCCTACAGGGAGGAGGAGATGGCCCTTGGAGTACGGTGTCAGGAAAATAACCTCACACTCAACGTCAACAAAACAAATGAGATGATCGTGGACTTAAGAAAACAGCAGAGGGAGCACTCCCCCTATCCGGGACAGTAGTGGAGAAGGTGGAAAGTTTTAAGTTTCTCAGCGTACACATAACAGAAAAACAAATGGTCCACCCACACAGACAGCGTGGTGAAGAAGGCACAACAGAGCCTCTTCAACCTCAGGAGGCTGAAGAAATTTGACTTGTCACCAAAAACACTCACAAACGTTTACAGATGCACAATTGAGAGCATCCTGTTGGGCTGTATCACCGCCTGGTACGGCAACTGCTCCGCCCTCAACCATTAATCTCTCCAGAGGGTAGTGAGGTCTGCACAACGCATCACCGGGGGCAAACTACATGCCCTCCAGGACACTACCCGATGTCACAGGAAGGCCAAAAAGATCAAGGACAACAACCACCCGAGCCACTGCCTGTTCACCTCGCTATCATCCAGAAGGCGAGGTCAGTACAGGTGCATCAAAGCTGGGACCGAGAGACTGAAAAACAGCTTCTATCTCAAGGCCATCAGACTGTTAAACAGCCATCACTAACATTGACTGGCTGCTGCCAACATACTGACTAATCTCTAGCCACTTTAATAATTCAAAATTGGATGTAATAAATGTATCACCAGTCACTTTAAACAATGCCACTTTATATAATGTTTACATACCCTACATTACTTATCTCATATGTATATACTGTACTTTATACCATCTACTGCATCTTGCCTATGCCGTTCGGCCATCGCTCATCCATATATTTATATGTACATATTCTTATTCATTCCTTTACACTTGTGTGTATGAAGTAGTTGTTGTGAAATTGTTTGATTATTTGTTAGATATTACTGCACGGTCGGAACTAGAAGCACAATCATTTCGCTACACTTGCATTAACATCTGCTAACCATGTGTATGTGACCAATAACATTTGATTTGATTTGATTTGTATCTCTAGCTCTATGTCTCAAGCTCTCTGTCTCCAGCTCTCTGTCTCTAGCGCTCTGTCTCTAGCTCTCTGTCTCTAGCTCTCTGTCTCTAGCTCTGTCTCTGTCTCTAGCTTTCTGTCCCTCTCTCTAGCTCTCTGTCTCTTTAAAACACACAAACAAATAAGATTATGGTGTGTGTGTGTGTGTGTGTGTGTGTGTGTGTGTGTGTGTGTGTGTGTGTGTGTGTGTGTGTGTGTGTGTGTGTGTGTGTGTGTGTGTGTGTGTGTGTGTGTGTGTAAAGGTCAGCTGGTCTCAGGCGCTGGGCAGGCTTACTGTGATATGTTTGGGTTGCTTTTCATCTCAATTTGTGGCAAAAGTCACAGAGCAAGTTATCAAAACTGTAACTCAGCACTGCTGAGATGGGTAACACTTTACATTATAGTTTACTTTATAAAGGGATTCAAAGTAATTTATGAATGGTTAAATATTAGTTTCGAGCACTTCTTTTGACGAAAGATACATTGAGTTCTCTCACTGCACCTAAGCTCTTATAATACTCAGCCCATATAGGACATTATGTACAGTACTGCACTGAAGGTCTCCTAAAACTGCAATGGTAATCAGAAGTAGAAGACTGACAGTTGGACTAGTTGGTATTAATAGGGAGCATCTATTTCCATAAATCCTGAAACAATCCTGTTTCCTCAGAAATAATCACTGTAAAGTGTAGATTCCCATTATCTGCAATGCTCCTCTTCTCAGGCTTCTCCAGGGTCCCTTGACTCTATCTTTTCTTTCGTTTCAATCATCTTCCTCCTGCCTTTCTCCTGTTAATGATCTTCAGTCTCTGATTAACTCTGTTTGAATGTCATTCGCTGCCACTATATGGTAATGTCCAGTATCCACATCCCAAACCTCTCTCTCTTTTTGTCTCGCTCTCTCGCTCTCTCACTCTCTCTCTCTGTCTCTCTTTCTTTCTCTCTTTTTGTCTCCCTCGCTATTTTTCTATCTCTCTCTCTCTCTCTCTCTCTCTCTCTCTCTCTCTCTCTCTCTCTCTCTTTTTCTCCTCTCTCTGCTACACAATAACCATCTCTTTGTCTCTCTCCTCTCTCTTGGGCTTTTGACGAGTGATGTGTGATGTGTGTTGTACAGAAGTCTATAAAACTTGCACGAAGATACACACACACACACACACACACACACACACACACACACACACACACACACACACACACACACACACACACACACACACACACACACACACACACACACACACACACACACACACACACACACACACCGGGGTGACTGGGAAGCCAAGAAAGGGTAGTCTGTGCCAGCAGGATGCCCTGCACACACAAACACGCGTCTCTGCTCCCTCCCAGTTAAACATTCAGCTGAAGTAGGAGTGCTGGAATGAGCATTGAACCCCTCTCTCTCTCTCTCTCTCTCTCTCTCTCTCTCTCTCTCTCTCGTCCCCTCGAGCTTCCCCCATCCAACCCCCCAACCCCTCAACCCCACCATGCGGACATTGATAATGAGGTTGTTACAGTTTTTCTCAATTGCTAAAACACAATTTCTGAAACCTTGTTCCATTTCCTGAAAACATTAAACACAAAACCTCATCTTCAAGCACTATTTACATAAACTCTGACTCCTCTTGCAAAACGAAACATTCGCCTCAAAACAGTTTTACCTGTGTTCAAAATCAAACACTGCTCTCAAATCATGAACAAAGTGATCAAAATGATATACACTCTCAAGCAGTCAGTAAACAATACACCGAAAAATAGAAAACACATTGTTCAAAACATACAATTCTCAGGGAGAAGTACATTTTTAATCTAAAAAAATATTCATATTTTTCCGTCATTGTCTTTTGATGAACGAAAACATGTTCTATCATAGTAGCTCAAAATTGATCAGAAATTACTCTGCTTTTCGTTCTTCCTCCTCCTTGTACCCCTATTTTTACAATACTGTACCCTGCATCTCACAAACTTGTCCTTTGTCTCTGTGATACTTTAATTCTTGTTCTTTGTTGATATGAACTTGCAACCAGTCAAAATCTATTGAGCAGTCAGTACTGTTACGTAATAAATGGAAAGCACAATGGTCAGGGCCATACAATTTGTCCATTGTACAGTATACAGCCTACAATGCACTGTACTACAGTATCCATTCTCAGACTTTCTCCTTCCCACCTTCAACAACCTGTTTGCTCTCTGAACTGGCTTATATTGGTTGTGTCATTTGAAACAGGTTAAATCAATTTTGAATGGTTGTGTTCAAATTACATGTCTTCTCTATTTGTATTTGATTGTTGCCACCTGTGTTTACCAGTATGGATGACATGTGCATTAGAGTGCAGAATGTGTTTTGAGAATGAGAATATGTTTAGAGTTTTGCTAAAAAGTCTAAGTGAGATCTGAAAATTGTGTTTTACCATGTGAAATGGTTTAAGGTATTGACAACTGTCACGGTCGTCCTCCTCTTCATCTGAAGAGGAGAGGCGAGAAGGATCGGAGGACCAAAATGCGGCATGGTATGAGTTCATGATGAATATTTAATAAAAGAAAGCACTGAACACTGAATACAAACTATACAAAAACAATAAACAAATAACGACCGTGAAGCTATAAATGAGACCTGTGTTGACACAAGCAACTAACATGGACAATCACCCACAAACAAACAGTGAAACCCAGGCTACCTAAGTATGATTCTCAATCAGAGACAACTAATGACACCTGCCTCTGATTGAGAACCATACTTGGCCGAAACATAGCAATCCCAAAATCATAGAAAAACAAACATAGACTGCCCACCCCAACTCACGCCCTGACCATACTAAATAATGACAAAAACAACAGAAATAAAGGTCAGAACGTGACAACAACAGACTACATAATTAGCTAAATGAGTCCAGGCAACTGAGAACTTTGTTCAGCCAATGGGTTTTAATGCTTTAGCAATTGAGAAAAACTGTAATAACTCGATCATTAACGAACGATCACAGCTTTAAGTCCAAACCTTGGAGCAGAGGCAGAGGCAGAGAAGAGACTCAGTACTTTGGTTCTCTGTGCTGAGGTGATGGTGATAGAGTTTGTAGTTGCTAGTGGGGGTGTTGGGGCTGGGAAGTACTATACCTATAGGGGGGAAATGAGATCAACGAATTTAACCAGCAAAATGTGAAGAAGACTACTGTAATCTACAGCCCAACGGTTTTACCACAGATGATTTCTCTCCGGGTTACAGCCCACGGTCATCATTGTGATCCTGTAGGATCCCAATCAATTAATGATTAGCAATTCCTGTAATTGGTTCACAAAATTTTCCCGATTACATCTCCACCTCGTCCCATTGTGTTAGGGCTGGAGCCCAGGGCCGTTATGACAATGACACAAGAGTCAATTAATTGATATTACAATCGTGACACCCTCCCTATCAACCCAACTCTTTATTTTTTTTTACTATTTTTTATTATTTAACCTTTATTTAACTAGGAAAGTCAATTAAGAACAAATTCTTATTTACAATGACGGCGTACTCTCACCAAGATCATTCTAAATGAAGGTTCCAAACGATGCATTGATTCTAGGTAAATTCACCATAAGGGGGAATTCATTATTACGTTAATTCACCATACATATCTGGATATTATTTTGGATGATGTATCGTTTTGACAATATCACAATATAATTGTTGCGCTAGTTTGCTGTACCTGCACCAAAACTCCAGTATTTTTCCTCCATAGTCACCTTTTAAAATAGGGAGCCATTTGATTTCAGTACTTTTATTTCCATGACTGATCAAAACTTGTTTTCTCATGGTTCTCTCTTGTCCCTCTGCTGTGGACATATGGTGAGCAATATGTTTGGAACATCGAATCACAATAAAATCACAGTATTGAATCGCAATGCATATAACACATAGAATCATGTAGTAACCAAAAAAGTACTCTAAACAAATCAGAACACATATTATATTTTAGATTCTTCAAACAGCTTTGCACACTCTTGGCATTCTATCATTCAGCTTCACCCGGAATGCTTTTCCAGAACAGTCTTGAAGGAGTTCACACATACAGTATGCTGAGCACTTGTTGGCTGCTTTTCCTTCACTCTGCAGTCCAACTCACCCCAAACCATCTCAATTGGGTTGAGGTCGGGTGATTGTGGAGGCCAGGTCATCTGATGCAGCAATCCATCACTCTCCTTCTTGGTCAAATAGTCCTTACACAGCCTGGAGGTGTGTTGGGTCATTGTCCAGTTGAAAAACAAATGATAGTCCCACTAAGCGCAAACCAGATGGATGGCGTATTGCTGCAGAATGCTGTGGTATCCATGATGGTTAAGTGTGCCTTGAATTCTAAATAAATCACTGGCATTGTCACCAGCAAAGCACCCCACACATCACACCTCCTCTTCCATGCTTCATGGTGGGAACCACACATGCGGAGATCAACCGTTTTCCTACTCTGCGTCTCATATTGACACGGCGGTTGGAACCAAAAGTCTCAAATTTGGACCCAAAGGACAGATTTCCACCGGTGTAATGTCCATTACTTGTGTTTCTTAGCCCAAGCAAATCTCTTCATATTATTGGTGTCCTTAAGTAGTTATTTCAAATCAAATCAAATGTTATTGGTCACATACACATGGTTAGCAGATGTTAATGTGAGTGTAGCGAAATGCTTGTGCTTCTAGTTCTGACCATGCAGTAATATCTAACAAGTAATCTAGCAATTTCACAACAACTATCTTACACACACACAAGTGTAAGGAATGAATAAGAATATGTACATATAAATATATATGGATGAGTGATGGCCAAACAGCATAGGCAAGATGGTATAGAGTACAGTATATACATATGAGATGAGTAGTGTGGGGTATGTAAACATTATATAAAGTGGCATAGTTTAAAGTGACTACATTTATTACATCCAATTTTTAATTATTAAAGTGGCTAGAGATTGAGTCAGTATGTTGGCAGCAGCCAGTCAATGTTAGTGATGGCTGTTTAACAGTCTGATGGCCTTGAGATAGAAGCTGTTTTTCAGTCTCTCGGTCCCAGCTTTGATGCACCTGTACTGACCTCGACTTCTGGATGATAGCGAGGTGAACAGGGAGTGGCTCGGGTGGTTGTTGTCCTTGATGATCTTTTTGGCCTTCCTGTGACATCAGGTAGTGTCCTGGAGGGCAGGTAGTTTGCCTCCGGTGATGCGTTGTGCAGACCTCACTACCCTATGGAGAGCCTTACGGTTGAGGGCGGAGCAGTTGCCGTACCAGATGGTGATACAGCCAAACAGGATGCTCTCGGTTGTGCATCTGTAAAAGTTTGTGAGTGTTTTTGGTGACAAGCCAAATTTCTTCAGCTTCCTGAGGTTGAAGAGGTGCTGCTGCGCCTTCTTCACCACGCTGTCTGTGTGGGTGGACCATTTCGGTTTGTCTGTGACGTGTACGCTGAGGAACTTAAAACTTTCCACCTTCTCCACTGCTGTCCCTTCGATGTGGATAGGGGGGGGGTGCTCCCTCTGCTGTTTCCTGAAGTCCACGATCATCTCCTTTGTTTTGTTGACGTTGAGCGAGAGGTTGTTTTCCTGACACCGTACTCTGAGCGCCCTCATCTCCTCCCTGTAGGCTGTCTGATCATTGTTGGTAATCAAGCCTACCACTGTAGTGTCATCTGAAAACTTGGTGATTGAGTTGGAGGCGTGCATGGCCACGCATTCATGGATGAACAGAGAGTACAGGAGAGGGCTGATCACGCACCCTTGTGGGGCGCCAGTGTTGAGGGTCAGCGAAGTGGAGATGTTGTTTCCTACCTGACCACCTGGGGATGGCCCATCAGAAAGTCCAGGACCCAATTGCACAGGGTGGGGTTGAGACCCAGGTCCCCACCTTGATGATGAGCTATGGTGTTGAATGCTGAGCTGTTGACAATGAACAGCATTCTTACATAGGTATTCCTTTTGTCCAGATGGAATAGGGCAGTGTGCAATGTGATGGTGATTGTGTTGTCTGTGGACCTGTTGGGGCGGTATGCAAACTAAAGTGGGTCTAGGGTGGCAGGTATGATGGAGGTGATATGATCCTAGTCTCTTAAAGCACTTCATGATGACAAAAGTGAGTGCTACATGCTAAATGCTAGTCATTTAGTTCAGTTATCTGATATTTAATCCTAGTAAAAATTCCGTCTGTCACGTTCTGACCTTAGTTCCTTTGTTTTGTCTTTTGTTTTAGTATTTTTCAGGGCGTGAGTTGGGTGGGTTGTCTATGTTAGTTTTTCTATGATTTTCTATTTCTGTGTTTGGCCTGGTATGGTTCTCAATCAGAGGCAGCTGTCAATCGTTGTCCCTGATTGAGAACCATATTTATGTAGCCTGTTTTCGATTGTGTTTTGTGGGTGGTTGTTTTCAGTCTTTGTGTGTCTACACTAGACAGAACTGTTGTTTCTTTTGTTATTCAGTGGTCAGTTTACTTTATTAAAAAGATGAACATGTACCACGCTGCGCATTGGTCCTCAACTTCTTCCCACGACAGCCGTTACACTGTCTTAGGTCAGTTAGGATCACCACTTTATTTTAAGAAAGTGAAATGTCAGAATAATAGTAGAGAGAATGATTTATTTCAGCTTTTATTTATTTCATCACATTTCCAGTGGGTCAGAGGTTTACATACACTCAATTAGGTGGTAGCATTTGGTAGCATTGCCTTTAAATTGTTAAACTTGGGTCAAATGTTTTGGGTAGGCTTCCACAAGCTTCCCACAATACGCTGGGTGAATTTTGGCCCATTCCTCCTGACAGAGCTGGTGTAACTGAGTCAGATTTGTTGGCCTCCTTGCTCGCACACACTTTTTCAGTTCTGACCACACATTTCCTATGGGATTGAGGTCAGGGCATTGTGATGGCCACTCCAATACCTTGACTTTGTTGTCCTTAAGCCATTTTGCCACAACTTTGGAAGTATGCTTGTGGTCATTGTCCATTTGGAAGACCCATTTGCGATCAAGCTTTAACTTCCTGACTGATGTCTTGAGATGTTGTTTCAAAATATCCACATCATTTTCCTGCCTCATGATGCCATCTATTTTGTGAAGTGCACCAGTTTTTCTTGCAGCAAAGCACCCCCACAACATGATGCTGCCACCTCCGTGCTTCACGGTTGGGATGGTGTTCTTTGGCCTGCAAGTGTCCCCCTTTTTCCTCCAAACATAACGACGGTCATTATGACCAAACAGTTCTATTTTTGTTTTATCAGACCAGAGGACAAAAAGTATGATCTTTGTCCCCATGTGCAGTTGCAACCGTAGTCTGGATTTTTTATGACGGTTTTGGAGCAGTGGCTTCTTTTGAGCGGCCTTTCAGGTTATGTCGATATAGGACTTGTTTTACTGTGGTTATAAATACCTGTTTCCTCCAGCATCTTCACAAGGTCCTTTGCTGTTGTTCTGGGATTGATTTGCACTTTTCGCACCAAAGTATGTTCATCTCTAGGAGACAGAACGCTCCTCCTTCCTGAGCGGTATGGCGGCTGCGTGGTCTCATGGTGTTTATACTTGCGTACTATTGTTTGTACAGATGAACGTGGTACCTTCAGGCGTTTGGAAATTGCTTCCAAGGATGAACCAGACTTGTGGAGGTCTACAATTTTCTTTCTGTGGTCTTGGCTGATTTCTTTTGATTTTCCCATGATGTCAAGCAAAGAGGCACTGAGTTTGAAGTTAGGCCTTGAAATACAGCCACAGGTACACCTCCAATTGACAAAAAAGTGTCAATTAGCCTATCAGAAGCTTCTAAAGCCATGACATCATTTTCTGGAATTTTCCAAGCTGTTTTTAAGGGCACAGTGAACTTAGTGTATGTAAACTTCTGACCCACTGGAATTGTGATACAGTTAAATAATCTGCCTGTAAACAATTGTTGGAAAAATTACTTGTATCATGCACAAAGTAGATGTCCTAACTGACTTGCCAAAACTATAGATTGTTAACAAGAAATGTGTGGAGTGGTTGAAAAACAAGTTTTAATGACTCCAACCTAAGTGTATGTAAACTTCCTACTTCAATTGTATCTTACATTACTCATATCACATGTATGTACTGTATTTTATACCATATATTGCACCTTGACTATGTCGCTCACCCATCGCTCATCCATTTACTTATATGCACATATTGTCATTCACCCCTTTAACTCTATTAGTTGCACAAAGCTAAGTAGCTAACCATTTCACACCGGTTACTCTCACCCCCCTTTGACCTCCTCCTTTCCGCAGCAACGGAATCAATGTAACAGTGTTGCTTCCGTCCCTCTCCTCACCCCTACCTGGGTTCGAACCCTCTGAACACATTAACAACTGTCTCCCACGAAGCATCGCTTCCTATCGCTCCACAAAAGCAGGGCAAGGGAAGCAACTACTTCAAGGTCTCAGAGTGAGTGATGTCACCGATTGAAACGCTATTAGCGTGCACCGCTAACTAGCTAGCCATTTCACACCGGTTACACAGGCATACACATTCACACATATCACGAGCCCTCAAACTTTCCCATTTACCCCACATCTTCTTTCCACACGTGAACATGCTAAATCCACACGATTAAACATTTTGCCCCCTCCGGTTCACTCTGAGCTGTTCATCCACGTGAACCACATTCCAAGAGGCCAATCTCTGTGTGTGTGTGCTGCATGATGTATGATGTCTGTATTGTATGATCTAAAGCCTAGGACCCAGGCTGGCTTTATAAGAGCCTGTGGAGTGTAGCTGTTAATTATCGGCAGCCAGGGCCTGTGGACTTATCCTCTCCTCTCCAGTCCCTTTGAGTTGAGGGCTGATGACGTCTCGACACTCAGGGAGCCAGCATTGTGTGTGTGTACCTGGTAGGGCATGTAAAGTGTGCCAACAGCGCAGTGCAGCGTCATCATGGCTGTATTGGCATTGTACTCTCTCTCCGCCGTGATACTTCCTGTACTAAACAGGAAGAGGAGAGGCACAGCTTCGCCTCCTGCTCCTCTGCCTCCGTCATAGACACCCCCGAAGGTTCTGGGTAGAGCATTTAAAGGACCTGAATAGTCAAAATTGTGTTTTTCTGCAGTGTTAATGAGTCTTCAGAACTTTAGCTCATGTAGCAGACAAACCTACTTTAAGAGGTAGTACAAACCAATGGCAGGGTTAGACAGATGGGTATACAGACAAGTTTTACTTGGATCCCAGCCCATCTGGGGATGAAGGGGAATGATGCAGCTGATGTACTGGCTGAACAAGCACTTAGTAGTGGGGATGTGGATGTTGTAGTTTCAATGAGCAAGGCAGAGGCAAAAAGCATGATATGGACGGTGATGGTGCAGAGATGGCAGGAGCAGTGGAATAGAGATACTAAAGGCCGGCATTTACTTCAAGTGCAGGGGAAAGTCAAGGAGGGGAGGACGGAAGGAACTGAAGGAAGAGAGGAGGTTATTTTTACAATATTAAGGGTTAACATCTGCTAACCATGTGTATGTGACCAATAACATTTGATTTGACTTTAAGTGTGCCTTGAATTCTAAATAAATCACAGACAGTGTCACCAGCAAAGCACCCCCACACCATAACACCATCTCGTCCATGCTTTACGGTGGGAAATGCACATGCAGAGATCGTCCGTTCACCTACTCCGGGACTCACAAAGACACAGCGGTTGGAACCAAAAATCTCCAATTTGTACTCCAGACCAAAAAAACTCATTTCCACCGGTCTAATGTCCATCAAATATGAGTTCCAAGATGGCGTAGCAGTCTGTTTTGATTGTCTTGTCCCATCCCGTGTATATATCGTTTTTCTTCGTATATATTTTAAATATTTTTATTCTCAATTTCCATCTACGGACTGAACATACTCTCCTGCAACCCACCTCACCCAATGTGGTACGGATCAGCTAATTTTTTATAATTTAGAACCAGATGCCCCTTCAGAAGCTAGCCGGCTAACTAGCTACTAGCTAGTAGTCAGTTAGCCACTGCTAGCGGACATCACTGTTAACTCAGACATCTGCCAGCCTCAGCCTGGTCAATTCCTTCCAGTCTAAACAGTACGATATCAACCCAGAGCATATCGGATTGTTTTTCTCTACCACATTTCCAGATTCCTACCGCAAGCTCTAAAACCTTTACTCCAGATCATCGCAGCTAGCTAGCTGCTATCTGAGTGGGTACTCCTGGCTAACGTCTTTGTCCTGAAGCAAGCACCAGTAAACCTGGAGCTAGCCTCGAGCTAGGCCCATCTCCCTGCTAGCCAAAGAGATCCATCAGACAATTCCTGGGCTTCAATAACTATTTTTCCAATTGGCCTGGACCTTTTGCTGCCGACAAGGAGCCCCGCCGATCCATCATGACTGGTCTGCCGACGTAACCATCCGAGGGGGTTTCAACAGGCTCTCCCGTTGCGACGTCCCCCTGAGGCCCATCTGCTAGCCTGCAAGCCTCTGCCTGCTATCTGTCTGAATCGCTGTGTCTCCAGCCCGCCTAGCTACTCACAGGACCCTATGATCACTCGGCTACACATGCCTCTCCCTAATGTCAATATGTCTTGTCTATTGCTGTTTTTGTTAGTGTTTTTGTCTTATTTCACTGTAGGGCCTCCAGCCCTGCTCAACATGCCTTAGCTAGCCCTTTTGATCCACCCCCCACACATGCGGGGACCTCAACTGGCTTAAATCGTGCCTCTAGAGACAAAACCTCTCTCATCATCACTCAATGCCTAGGCTTACCTCCACTGCACTCACATCCTACCATACCCTTGTCTGTACATTATGCCTAATTCTCTGTTTCTAACGCACTAGATGTCCAATTCTTTTAGCCTTCAGTAGTACTCTTATCCTGCTCCTCCTCTGTTTCTCTGGTGATGTGGAGGTTAACACAGGCCCTGTAGCCCCCAGCACCACACCCATTCCCCGGGCGCTCTCATTTGTTGACTTCTGTAACTGTAAAAGCCTTGGTTTCATGCATGTTAACATCAGAAGCCTCCTCCCTAAGTTTGTTTTATTCACTGCTTTAGCACACTCCGAATCCTGGCTTAGGAAGGCCACCAAAAATCCTGAAATTTCCATCCCAAACTACAAGATAGAACTGACAAAAGTTGCAATCTACTGCAGAGAAAGCCTGCAGAGTTCTGACATACTATCCAGGTCTGTGCCCAAACAATTTGAGCTTCTACTTTTAAAAATCCACCTTTCCAGAAACAAGTCTCTCACCATTGCCACTTGTTATAGACCCCCTTCAGCCCCCAGCTGCGCCCTGGACACCATATGTGAATTAATCGCCCCCCATCTCTCTTCAGAGTTCATACTGTTAGGTGACCTAAACTGGGACATGATTAACACCCCGGTCGTCCTACAATCTAACACAAATTATCAAGGAACCTCCCAGGTACAACCCTAAATCCGTAACCATGGGCACCCTCTTAGATATCATCCTGACCAACTTGCCCTCTAAATAAACCTCTGCTGTCTTCAACCAGGATCTCAGTGATCACTGCCTCATTGCCTGCGTGCGTAATGGGTCTGCGGTCAAACGACCACCCCTCATCACTGTCAAACACTCCCTAAAACACTTCAGCGAGCACTTAATCGACCTGACGCGGGTATCCTGGAAGGATATTGACCTCATTCCGTCAGTAGAGGATGCCTGGTTGCTCTTTAAAAGTGCTTTCCTCTCCATCTTAAATAAGCATGCCCCATTCAAAAAATGTAGAACTAAGAACAGAGCCCTTGGTTCACCCCAGACTTGACTGCCCTTGACCAGCACAAAAACATCCTGTGGCGTTCTGCATTAGCATCGAATGCAACTTTTCAGGGAAGTCAGGAACCAATATACTCAGGCAGTTAGGAAAGCTAAGGCTAGCTTTTTCAAACAGAAATGTGCTTCATGTAGCACTAATTCCAAAAAGTTTTGGGACACTGTAAAGTCTATGGAGAACAAGAGAACCTCCTCCCAGCTTCCCACTGCACTGAGGATAGGAAACACTGTCACCACCGATAAATCCACGATAATCGATCATTTCAATAATAATTTCTCTACGACTGGCCATGCTTTCCACCTGGCTACCCCAACCCCGGCCAACAGCTCTGCACCCCCCGCAGCAACTGGGCCAAGCCCCCCCCCTCACTTCTCCTTCACCCAAATCCAGACAGCTGATGTTCTGAAAAGAGCTGCAAAATCTGGATCCCTACAAATCAGCAGGGCTAGACAATCTGGACCCTCTATTTCTAAAATGATCTGCCGCAATTGTTGCAATCCCTATTTCTAGCCTTTTAAACCTCTCTGTCATATCGTCTGAGATCCCCAAAGATTGGAAAGCTGCCATGGTCATCCCCTCTTCAAAGGGGGACACTCTAGACCCAAACTGTTATAGACCTATATCCATCCTGCCCTGCCTTTCTAAAATCTTCGAAAGCCAAGTGAACAAACAGATCACCGACCATTTTGAATCCCACTATTCAATCTGGTTTCCGAGCTGGTCATGGGTCATGGGTGCACCTCAGCCACGCTCAAGGTCCTAAAGGATATCATAACTTCCATCGATAAAAAATAACACTGTGTAGCTGTATTCATCAACCTGGCCAAGGCTTTCGACTCTGTCAATCACCGCATTCTTATCGGCAGACTCAACGGCCTTGGCTTCTCAAATGACTGCCTCACCTGGTTCACTAACTACTTCTCAGACAGAGTTCAGTGTGTCAAATCGGAGGGCCTGTTGTCCGGACCTCTGGCAGTCTCTATGGGGGTGCCACAGGGTTCAATTCTCGGGCCGAATCTTTTCTCTGTATATATAAATGATGTCGCTCTTGCTGCTGGTGATTCTCTGATCCACCTCTATGCAGACGACACCATTCTGTATACATCTGGCCCTTCTTTGGACACTGTGCTAACAAACCTCCAAACGAGCTTCAACGCCATACAACACTCCTTCCGTGGCCTCCAACTGCTCTTAAATGCTAGTAAAACTAAATGCATGCTCTTCAACCGATTGCTGCCCGCAACCTCCCGCCCGACTAGCATCACTACTCTGGACGGTTCTGACTTAGAATATGTGGACAACTACAAATACCTAGGTGTCTGGCTAGACTGTAAACTCTCCTTCCAGACTCGCATTAAGCAACTCCAATCCAAAATTAACTCTAGAATCGGCATCCTATTTCGCAACAAAGCCTCCGTCACTCATGCTGCCAAACATACTCTTGTAAAACTGACTATCCTACCAATCCTTAACTTCGGCGATGTCATTTACAACATAGCCCCCAACACTCTACTCAGCAAACTGGATGCAGTCTATCACAGTGCCATCCATTTTGTCACCAAAGCCCCATATACTACCCACCACTGCGACCTGTATGCTCTCGTTGGCTGGCCCTTGCTACATATCCGTCGCCAAACCCACTGGGTCTAGGTCATCTATAAGTCTTTGCTAGGTAAAGCCCCGCCTTATCTCAGCTCACTGGTCACCATAGCAACACCCACACATAGCACGTGCTCCAGCAGGTATATTTCACTGGTCATCCTAAAAGCCAAAACTTCCTTTGGCTGCCTTTCCTTCCAGTTCTTTGCTGCCAATGACTGGAACAAATTGCAAAAATCACGGAAGTTGGAGACTTATATCTCACAAGCTTTAAGCGCCAGCTGTCAGAGCAGCTTTCCGATCGCTGCAGCTGTACACAACCCATCTGTAAATAGCCCATCCAACCAACTACCTACCTCATCCCCATATTTGTTCTGTTTTTCTTCTCTTTTGCACACCAGTATTTCTACTTGCACATCCTCATCTGCATGTCTATCACTCCCGTGTTTAATTTCTAAATTGTAATTACTTCGCCACTATGGCCTATTCATTGCCTTACCTCCTTACTTCATTTACACACTCTGTATACAGATCTTTATATTGTGTTATTGACTGTATGTTCGAATTATCCCATGTGTAATTCTGTGTTGTTGTTTTTGTCGCACTGCTTTGCTTTATCTTGTCCAGGCTGCAGTTGTAAATGAGAACTTGTTCTCAACTGGCCTACCTGGTTAAATATAGGTTAAATAAAAAAAAATATTAAAAACCCTAGGTGTCATCTCCATGATCAAGCTAGACATGTTCGGCTAAATGCTGAATGCATTTTAGTTCATTATCATTGGCTCGTGTCTACTGATCTAGGACCGAGTTAAGGAAACTCAACTGTTGAACAGGAGGATGATGCTTTAAGTAACAATAGTTAACTGTTTAGCGTTGTGGGTCCTACTGATTATCCAAAACAACCTCAACTACCCAAAACAGCTATCACTGTAGTTCCTGTATCACTACCTAAAACAGCTAGCACTGTTGTTTTTAGTTGTTTGTGATAGTAGTTTTGTGTAGTTTGTGGTAGCTGTTTTGTGTAGTTTGTGGTAGCTGTTTTATGTAGTTTGTGGTAGTTGTTTTGTGTAGTTTGTTGTAGCTGTTTTTGGTAGTTTGAGGCTGTCTTCGGTAGTTTCAGGGTTGTGGCAGCGGCATACCACCCAGCATCCCACTGCTAGCTTGCTTCTGAAGCTAAGCATAGTTGGTCCTGGTCGGTCCCTGGATGGGAGACCAGACGCTGCTGGAAGTGGTGTTGAGGGAGAGTAGGAGACACCCTTTCCTCTGGTCTAAAAAAATATCCCAATGTCCCAGGGCAGTGATTGGGGACATTGCCCTGTGTTGGGTGCTGTCTTTCAGATGAGATGTTAAACAGGTGTCCTGACTCTCTGTGGTCACTAAAGATCCCATGGCACTTATTGTAAGAGTTGACCCTGGTGTCCTGGCAAAATTCCCAATCTGGCCCTTATACCATCATGGTCACCTAATTATCTCCAGTTTACAACTGGCTCATTCATCCCCGCTCCTCTCCCTCTAACTATTCCCCAGGTTGTTGCTGTAAGTTAGAATGTGTTCTCAGTCAATTTACCAGGTAAAAAAGGGTTAAACATGTTTAATCATAATAATAAAAAAATGGGAGCAGTGAAACCAGGAGCAGCAGCTGGAAGGAGGGGGATTATTACCAGTCAGTCCTGGGGAATTGGGTGACCGTGGGGGATCTGTTGGGTCCAGCAGGGATGGCTCTGTCTGCTGCACTAACATGGAGCAGTCGTACCTATGGGAAGGCAGGGAGAGTGGGGGCAATACTGGGGGCAGTGTCTGCATCTTGTTCTGATAGTGGTCTTCTGGCTCTCAGTAGTCTGTATATAATATCCCAAGAGATACAGAACAGAAATTGTTTGACTAAAGTTTTTCTTTTTCATTCTCGTGCCTTTGTAGTCATTGTATGTAAGCATTGCATTTTAAATACATGTACGTATGGTACTTCAGGCCGTCATTGTAAATGAGCATTTGTTCTTCTCATTTAAATATGTTCTGACTCTCCTTGATGAAATAATCGTTTAAAACTATGTATATACAGCGCCTTCAGAAAGTATTCAGACGACTTGACTTTACACACATTGTGGGGGGGGGGGGGGGGGGGGGGGGGTCTTTGCCCATGAGCAGGATGGTGACCCTGGTTGCTTCTGTGTGTCTCTCTGGATGGGAGGCTGTTAGATGACTAATATGATGTAGTTGATGAGTGGCTTCACTGCAAGTATATTGTATGTTTTAAATATTCAAAAAATGTTTGGTAATTTTTACAGGATGTGGGTATCATTCCCAAAATATTCTAAAAATCATTGTTAAAACATATCATCATCGCAAATTGCATGTGTTGTGTGCGTGTACTGAAACAGATGGGTGATGCAATTTATTAGCAACGTCTGCATCATGCGTGTATAGAGAGGGAGGGTCTAGAATGCACACTGAAACACCATAAAACGCTGTAAGGAGCGCAAGTAAAAAAGGTGAAATGACTAAACAAAATGACGCGCACCCAAACTAACTGTAGAGATTAGAGGGAGATGTATTTAATTTAGGAGGAGTCAAGGTAAGGATACCAGGGTACATCTAAAATGGCTCCCTATAGAGTGCACTACTTCTGACCGAAGCCTATTGGGATCTGGTAAAAAAGTAGTGCACTCTATCAGGAATAGGGTGCTATTTGGGACATAGGAGCCTCAAAACCCCACTCCCGTTCCTCTTTACTACCCAGAACCCATGACGACATTTCTAATTAACCCTGCTATTTTAGGCTATAATAAATGTGTCATGAACCGAAACAGTATGGCTTTGTGTAAGAGAAGGGGAGAGGGGGATGGAAACGAGTTAGAGAGTGAGTGAATTTCGATAAATAAAAAAGACAGACAAGCGCAGTTGATTTGAGGGTGGTATTTTTCTATGATAATGTCGCCATCCAGTGGTCATATCCAGTACCACAGATACTGTAGTTAGATTCAGATTCAGTGTTTAATATCAAATCAAAGTTTATTTGTCACGTGCGCTGAATACAACAGGTGTAGTAGACCTTACAGTGAAATGCTTACTTACAGGCTCTAACCAATAGTGCAAAAAAGGTATTAGGTGAACAATAGGAAAGTTAAGAAATAAAACAACAGTAAAAAGACGGGCTATGTACAGTGGCGAGGCTATAAAAGTTGCCAGGCTACATACAGACACCGGTTAGTCAGGCTTATTGAGGTAGTATGTACATGTAGGTGTGGTTAAAGTGATTATGCATATATGTTGAACAGAGAGTAGCATAAGTGTAAAAAGAGGGGTTGACAGGTGGTGGGACACAATGCAGATAGTCTGGGTAGCCATTTGATCACCTGTTCAGGAGTCTTATGGCTTGGGGGTAAAAACTGTTGAGAAGCCTTTTTTTCCTAGACTTGGCACTCCGGTACCGCTTGCCATGTGGTAGAAGAGAGAACAGTCTGTGACTGGGGTGGCTGGGGTCTTTGACAATTTTTAGGGCCTTCCTCTGACACCGCCTGGTATAGAGGTCCTGGATGGCAGGCAGCTTAGCCCCAGTGATGTACTGGGTTGTACGCACTACCCTCTGTAGTGCTTGCGGTCGGAGGACGAACAATTGCCGTATCAGCCAGTGATGCAAACAGTTAGGATGCTCTCGATGTTGCTGCTGTAGAACCGTTTGAGGATCTCAGGACCAATGCCAAATCTTTTTAGTTTCCTGAGGGGGAATAGGCTTTGTCGTGCCCTCTTCACGGCTGTCTTGGTGTGTTTGGACCATTCTAGTTTGTTGGTGATGTGGACACCACGGAACATGAAGCTCTCAACCTGCTCCATCACCCCGTCGATGAGAATGGGGGCGTGCTCCGTCCTCCTTGTCCTGTAGTCCACAATCATCTCCTTAGTCTTGGTTACGTTGAGGGATGGTTGTTATTCTGGCACCACCCGGTCAGGTCTCTGACCTCCTCCCTATAGGCGGTCTCGTCGTTGATCAGGCCTACCACTGTTGTCGTCTGCAAACTTAATGATGGTGTTGGAGTTGTGCCTGGCCATGCAGTCGTGGGTGAACAGGGAGTACAGAAGGGGACTGAGCACGCACCCCTGGGGAGCTCCAGTGTTGAGCATCAGCGTGGCACATGTGTTGCTACCTACCATCAACACCTGGGGGCAGGCCATCAGGAAGTCCAGGATCCAGTTGCAGAGGGAGGCGTTTATTCCCAGGATCCTTACCTTAGTGATGAGCTTTGAGGGTACTATGATGTAGTCAATGAACAGCATTCTCACATAAGTGTTCCTTTTGTCCAGGTGGGAAAGGGCAGTGTGGAGTGCAATAGAGATTGCATCATCTGTGGATCTGTTTGGGTGGTATGCAAATTGGAGTGGGTCTAGGGTTTCTGGGATAATGGTGTTGTGAGCCATTACCAACCTTTCAAAGCACATCATGGCTACGGACGTGAGTGCTACGGGTCTGTAGTCATTTAGGCAGGTTGCCTTTGTGTTCTTGGGCACAGGGACTATGGTGGTCTGCTTGAAACATGTTGGTATTACAGACTCAATCAGGGACATGTTGAAAATGTCAGTGAAGACACCTGCTAGTTGGTCAGCACATGCCCGGAGCACACGTCCTGGTAATCCACCTGGCCCCGCAGCCTTGTGTATGTTGACCTGTTTAAAAGGTCTTACTCACGTTGGCTAACGAGAGCGTGATCACACAGTCGTCTGGAACAGCTGATGCTCTCATGCATGCCTTAGTGTTGCTTGCCTCAAAGCGAGCATAGAAGAATTTAGCTCGTCTGGTAGGCTCTTGTCACTGGGCAGCTCGCGGCTGTGCTTCCCTTTGTAGTCTGTAAATAGTTTGCATGTCCTGCCACAAGACGAGCGTCAGAGCCGGTGTAGTATGATTCAATCTTAGCCCTGTATTGACGCTTTGCCTGTTTGATGGTTCGTCGCAGGGCATAGCAGGATTTCTTGTAAGCTTCCGGGTTAGAGTCCCACACCATGAAACCATGGATTCTGGTTGGGGTATGTACGTACAGTCATCGTGGGGACGATGTCCTCAATGCACTTATTGATAAAGCCAGTGACTGATGTGGTGTACTCCTCAATGCCATCGGAAGAATCTCAGAACATGTTCCAGTCGGTGATAGCAAAGCAGTCCTGTAGTTTAGTATCTGCTTCATCTGACCACCTTTTTATAGACCGAGTCACTGGTGCTTCCTGCTTTAATTTTTGCTTGTAAGCAGGAATCAGGAGGATAGAGTTATGGCCAGACTTACCAAATGGAGGTGCGAGGAAGAGCTTTGTACACGTCTCTGTGTGTGGAGTATAGGTGATCTAGATTTTTTATTTTCTGGTTGTTGATAGAAATTTGGTAGAACTGATAGTCACATGTACAGGGTTGCAGGTGTGATGGCAGGGTACAGTGAAAAACTTAGGCTTCGAGCTCCAACATGCAGGACTAAGTTAAATAAAATACTGAAAATAGTAATAAAACAATCTACCAAAATAAGACTATATAAACATCATAACTGTGGCAGTGATAAATAACTAAATGTCCATTGGGGTGGAGGCATAGTAAGAACTGTTGAGGGGGTAGGGGGAGAATGACCATTGAGGATGTCTGGGGACAAAGTGAAATTTAAACAATAATTTGTAATAATATACATAGTAACTGCAACAGTGATGACTGTCATTGAGGTGGGGGCAGAGAAAGTCCATAGGGAGACAGGGGAGCTAACTGACTAGTGGTGGCTAAACTATTAGCCAGTCTCCGTTTTTGCCATGATGCTCCTGTGAAGCCCGTGTCTGAGTGATTGAAGTGTGGAGAACAGGGCGTGCCTGGGATCCCTGATGATTTACTTGGACTTCCTGCGACACTTGGAGTTGTAGGTGTCCTGTTGGGCAGGCAGTGTGCACCCAATGGTGTGTTCAGCTGCAAGTATAGCAGCTGAAGAGTTATAAATTGTGTTCAAGCGCAGCTCCCTTGAAAAAGAGGCCTTAGTCTCAATGGGACTCCCTGTTAAAATAAAAATACAGTCACCAAATAATTTACAATGTAAAAGGTTTATAAAAAATAAAACAAAGACGCATTTAAGTTTACATTTTTTTATTGTATTTTTTTCATAAAAAAGTTGTTTGGAAGCTGAGACCCCTATATACCCTACCTGCTATTCTAAGCAACCGGGAAGAAAAAGATGGATAATCGATAATACACACCTCATATACAGAAATGCATAGTCGTCTAGCAAACACCTCCAGTAACTGCCTCCTCCAATGAGGTTAATTTCATCAACTGGGGTGCGTTCAATTTAACGTTTCCTCCGTTGCGCGACAGTTTGTACTGAATGACACGCTTCCCCAAAACGGTGTGTACCGTTCTTCAAAAGTCTTTGAGGTGTGTTTGCTCTCGTTTGGTGGGTGTGGCATGATCAATATGGGTGTGACCATTTAAAATCGTAAAACTCATGCAGCACACACCATTTACAATGTCCCTCTGGGCCACCATAATCACACTGTTCTTCAACTGGCCGTTTAGTGGAGTACAGTTTTCGTTGAAATAAATGATTTGATGGAGAAAACTTACCAACATTCTTTCGTACTGAACACACCCCTGGTTTGCACCAATGAGGTTTGATTCATTAGTAGGTTTCCACCAATGAGATTTGTTCCATTACAACTTTTCACCAATCAACAGTCTCAGCATAAGTGCAAAGTTAGAAGCATCACTGACACATCGGGGCTGCATTTCACGTGTTACCCTTTGTCACCAGAAGGATGTGTCAGAGCGTGACCAAACTCCACAGTATTCCCTTCACACACTGCCTCTGATCTAAAGTCAGTTTTGCTCTCTAGCCTGTCCAAACATGACGAGAGGGCAGAGAACGCAGGACAAGACTCCCTGTCTCAGTGTACCTCCAGAGTGGTGGACCTGCTTTGTGAGTAAGACAGAGAAAGAGAGCCTGTACACAGTATGCATACTCCTCATTCCGCAAGAGCTACAAACAGGAGTCCCAGTGCAGAGTGAGGTCCGAGCTGTCCAGGAAGTCCGCTGAGAACACACTGGGGGGCGAGTGGGGGCCCAGAGGGGCGAGACTCGTCCTCCCACCTCCACCACCCATAGAGATGTCCAGCCAGTCCATGCTGTCCAGGGCTGGGTCGCCGAAGTCAAGCCCTGCCGGGTGGGTGGAGAAGCCCAGGTCGCTAGTGTCCATGTCCACCGGGGAGGGGGGATGGTCCAGGATGCTGGGGGTGCTCAGCATTTGGCTGTGGAGGTCATCAATCAAAGTCAGACCGCCATCAGGCTCCACCCCCAGGAGGGGCGTGCCCGTGGTGCTCTCTAGGAAGTCCTCCAGGCGACCACTTCCTGTGCAGGGTGATGGCGAGGGCTGCTGGGAAGGCACAGTGGGCAGGGAGGGCTCCGGGGGGGTGGTGGACGGCGAGATGTGGAGAGGGGACGAGGGAGGGGTGGGGGGGTTGGAGTGGTTTTGGGCCAGGGAAGGGTCTGGGTTGGCTCGGAATCCAGAGATTTCTGGTTGGGGATGAAAAAATAAAAAGCATTAATATCAGGCACTTGATCAAAACAAATGGGTTTGCTTATGTACTGGCAGTGAGACATGAAGATATACAGTACCAGTCAAAAGTTTGAACACCTACTCATTCAAGGGTTTTTCTTTATTTGTACTATTTTCTACATTGTAGAAAAATAGTGAAGACATCAAAACCATGAAATAACATCTATGGAATCATGTAGTAAACAAGAATGTTTTAAACAAATTAATAGATTTTATATTCTTCAAATAGCCACCCTTTGCCTTGATGACAACTTTGCACACTCTTGGCATTCTCTCAACCAGCTTCACCTGGAATGCTTTTCCAACAGCCTTGAAGGAGTTCCCACATATACTGAGCACTTGTTGGCTGCTGTTCCTTCTCTGCGGTCCAACTCATCCCCAACCATTTCAATTGGGTTGAGGTCGGTTGATTGTGGAGGCCAGGGCATCTGATGCAAAACTCCCTCACTCTCCTTCTTGGTCAAACAGCCTTTACACAGCCTGGAGGTGTGTTGGGTTATTGTCCTGTTGAAAAAAAAATGATAGTCCCACTAAGCCCAAACCAGATTGGATGGCGCATTGCTGCAGAATGCTGTAGTAGCCATGCTGGTTAAGTGTGCCTTGAATTCTAAATAATTCACAGACAGTGTCACCAGCAAAGCACCCCTACACCATCACACCACCTCCTTCCTCCATGATTCACGGTGGGAACCACGCGTGTGGAAATCATCCGTTCACCTACTCTGCGTCTGACAAAGACATGGCGGTTGGAACAACAACAAAAAAATGGCTAATTTGGGCCAAAGGACAGATTTCAACCGATCGAATGTCCATTGCTCGCGTTTCTTGGCCCAATCAAGTCTCTTCTTCTTATTGGTGTCCTTTAGTATTGGTTTCTTGGCAGCAATTAGACCATGAAGGCCTGATTCACACAGTCTCCTCTGAACAGTTGATGTTGAGATGTGTCTGTTACCTTAACTCTCTGAAGCATTTATTTGGGCTGCAGTTTCTAAGGCTGGTTACTCTAATGAACTTATCCTCTGCAGAAGAGGTAACTCTGGGTCTTCCTTTCCTGAGGTGGTCCTCATGATAGCCAGTTTCATCAAAGTGCTTGATGGTTTTTACGACTGCACTTGAAGAAACGGTCAAACTTCGTGAAATTTTTTCTGATTGTCTGACCTTCATGTCTTAAAGTAATGATGGACTGTCATTTCTCTTTGCTTATTTGAGCTGTTCTTGCCATAATATGGCCTTGGTCTTCTACCAAATAGGGCTTCTGTATACCACCACAACCTTGTCACAACACAACTGCTTGGCTCAAACGCATTAAGAATGCACACCTGTTAAATTGAAATGCATTCCAAGTGACTACCTCATGAAGCTGGTTGAGAGAATGCTAAGAGTGTGCAAAGCTGTCATCAAGCCAAAGGGTCTCAAATATTTGAAAAATATATTTTGATTTGTTAAAAAATGATTTGGGTTACTACATGATTCCACGTGTCATTTCATAGTTTTGATGTCTTCACTATTATTCTACAATGTAGAAAATAGTGAAAAATTCAGAAAAACCCTTGAATGAGTAGGTGTGTCCAAGTAGGTGTGTTTTACTGGTGCTGTATATGTGAGTGTTATGTTGTGTGTACCGCTATGTTCTCTTACCACCACTCTTCAAGAGGATGTCAAACAGATCGTCCATCTGTTGACTGCTCAGCCCGTTCTCCTAGGAGAAGAGGACATATATTTTGAACAGTTTACAGTACTCATGATTGTTTAAACAAAATCGTCAAACATGTACAGTACTATAAAATTACCAAAATACTTTGAGCAAATTTGAGACGAAACAGATGGACAGAGAAAACGAGAGTAGAGAAAAGAGGATGTAAAAGAAGACATTAATAAACATGAGCAGAGGGAGTTGGGCAGAGGGAGATGGGAGGAGTGAAGGACATACTTTAGGGCGTGGAGTGAAGGAGAAAGAGGTCTGTTCAGGAGAGGGAGGGATGAACAAAGTGTGCCAGTCAAAAGTCGGACACATCAAGGATGAGGGAAGGGGAAAGGAAATAGGCAACAGAGAAAGAATAAAAACATGGAGACGAATGAAAAATCAAATATGAGATGACGTTGACATGCCATGAATGATCATTGCAGAATATATCTTACCTTGAGGGAGGGGGGAGGGGTGCTTTGGCTTTCAGACAAGTTGGACACCTCGCCAAAGAAAGGATGGAGATTGGGCGGGGCGGAGACAGATTGAGTGGGCTCTGGCACCCCATTGGTTATGCCATTTGTTTCCAGATGTAGACCTGCCTTCTGTTCCAGAACGAGGGGTATGAGGAAGAGGAAATTAAATAAGGCCAGTCTTGATTTTTGTTATCATTTTAAGAAGCTGTTAAGACGGCCCCTCATTCATATTGAGTATTTCCCTACGCACCCCTAGTCCCTTTAGTTAGAATGCCTGGCAGCTCCTCAGTCACCCCTTTTCTATCCAATCAGACTTTCTCTTTAGCCTGCTAATTGTAAATCCCGCCTCGTCAGTGAGTTGCGTTGAAGACGGGCAGTTTGTGAGTTCGCCACAGAAGCAACAAGACAACAAGTTGCACCATGTTTAACGTTATTTGTGCTTGCATCTAATAGTGAGTAATATGTGATGTTTTATCACACTGTATGCTGCTCGCAATGGTGATGCTTCTAGCTACACTCATTGCAGCTATGTTTATGATTGAGATACAAGAATATGTCCTGTTATTATTGCATTTACTCTATGCAGTTTGTTGTATTGTACAGCCTGCTTGTAACTTAGAGTTGTATTATGTGGCAAAATTAGAGTTGTATTAAGGTATTAGTATTGTATATTGTATGGTAATATACAGTATATCACAAAAGTGAGTACCCCCTCACATTTTTGTAAATATTTGAGTATATATTTTCATGTGACAACACTGAAGAAATGACACTTTGCTATAATGTAAAGTAGTGAGTGTACAGCTTGTATAACAGTGTAAATTTGCTGTCCCCTCAAAATAACTCAACACACAGCCATTAATGTCTAAACCGCTGGCAACAAGAGTGAGTACACCTTTAAGTGAACGTGTCCAAATTGGGCCTAAGTGTCAATATTTTGTGTGGCCACCATCATTTTCCAGCACTGCCTTAACCCTCTTGGGCATGGAGTTCACCAGAGCGTCACAGGTTGCCACTGGAGTCCTCTTCCACTCCTCCATGACGACATCACGGAGCTGGTGGATGTTAGAGACCTTCCGTTTGAGGATGCACCACAGATGCTCAATAGGGTTTAGGTCTGGAGACATGCTTGGCCAGTCCATCACCTTTACCCTCAGCTTCTTTAGCAAGACAGTGGTCGTCTTGGAGGTGTGTTTGGGGTCGTTATCATGTTGGAATACTGCCCTGCGGCCCAGTCTCCGAAGGAAGGGGATCATGCTTTGCTTCAGTATGTCACAGTACATGTTGGCATTCATGGTTCCCTCAATGAACTGTAGCTCCCCAGTGCCGGCAGCACTCATGCAGCCCCAGACCATGACACTCCCACCACCATGCTTGACTGTAGGCAAGACACACTTGTCTTTGTACTCCTCACCTGGTTGCCGCCACACACGCTTGACACCATCTGAACCAAATAAGTTTATCTTGGTCTCATCAGACCACAGGACATGGTTCCAGTAATCCATGTCCTTAGTCTGCTTGTCTTCAGCAAACTGTTTGCGGGCTTTCTTGTGCATCATCTTTAGAAGAGGCTTCCTTCTGGGACGACAGCCATGCAGACCAATTTGATGCAGTGTACGGTCTGAGCACTGACAGGCTGACCCCCCACCCCTTCAACCTCTGCAGCAATGCTGGCAGCACTCATACGTCTATTTACCAAAGATAACCTCTGGATATGACGCTGAGCACGTGCACTCAACTTCTTTGGTAAACCATGGCGAGGCCTGTTCTGAGTGGAACCTGTCCAGTTAAACCGCTGTATGGTCTTGGCCACCGTGCTGCAGCTCAGTTTCAGGGTCTTAGCAATCTTCTTATAGCCCAGGCCATCTTTATGTAGAGCAACAATTATTTTTTTCAGATCCTCAGAGAGTTCTTTGCCATGAGGTGCCATGTTGAACTTCCAGTGACCAGTCAGTATGAGGGAGTATGAGAGCGATGACACCAAATTTAATACACCTGCTCCCCATTCACACCTGAGACCTTGTAACACTAACGAGTCACATGACACTGGGGAGGGAAAATGGCTAATTGGGCCCAATTTGGACAATTTCACTTAGGGGTGTACTCACTTTTGTTGCCAGCGGTTTAGACATTAATGGATGTGTGTCGAGTTATTTTGAGGGGACAGCAAATTTACACTGTTATACAAGCTGTACACTCACTACTTTACATTATAGCAGAGTGTCATTTCTTCAGTGTTGTCACATGAAAAGATATACTCAAATATTTACAAAAATGTGAGGGGTGTACACACTTTTGTGATATACTGTATATCTTAGATTATATTGTATGCATATTTCAGGTCCATCTGTCTATAGCCATACATAACCTATTATAGTACACAAAAATGTGTAAAAGGGGTATCTTTGGGCTCCCGAGTTGCACAGCGGTCTAAGGCACTGCATCTCAGTGCTAGAGGCGTCACTATAGACCCTGGTTCGATTCCAGGCTATATTACAACCGGCAGTGATTAGGAGTCCCATAGGGCGGCGCACAATTGGCCCAGCGTCGTCCGGGTTTGGCCGTCATGGTAAATAAGAATTTGTTCTTAACTGACTTGCCTAGTTAAATAAAAGGTTAAAAAAATATATTTTTTCTACCTTGTAGAACCACTACCTACAATTACCCATTAAAGAACCCTAAAGATCTCCAGTGTGTTGGTTGACAGTGATGTGTGACAAGTCAGTCAAGACAGCACCCAACCCAGCAAACTACTTTAGTCCTCAGAGGGACAGGTTTACCCCCTATCCTTTTTTACAGACGATGTCTGCTAATATTGTGTGTGTGTGTAAGACAACCTTGTTTCTGTTACAATGTTTTGTCATTTTAATACCTTTTTGATAGACTGGTTGACAGGGCCTGGTTGTAACTGTTGTTTTGATTGGGTATCGGGGCTCAGCATCTCAGCTGGCAATTGGCTTGGGAGCTTACTTGGAGTTGACTGCAATCTCTAGAGTAAAAAGGGCAACTTTACTGCACTGTGATACCATCTTACACAATCATTTCACCAATATAGAGAGAGACCTGTAACACTTAATAGCAGATTTACAGTGTAACTGAACCTGCAGTGTGATGCGTTGCGATCCACTGTTTTTTCCCAATGAGGTCACGCCGTTTTGGCCCTCTGCACTGTTATTGGTCAGTGCTATCAGGTAGTGGTTGCCATTGCCGTCGGTGACCAGGGTGGGCGTGGTGCCCGATTTGAGGAGGTCCAATGAGAAGGTCTGGGCGGGGACCTGGGTGCCATTATGTTGGCTGATGAAGACTGGAGTGACCTGAAGAGAATAGAGTAGGAAAGAGGCATATTCAAACACAGGGCCCAGACACGAGCCAATGATAATGACCCAATAGAGAAGTGGAAGAGACTAGTTTCGACTAGGTTTGAAACCTGTGTCTCCTGCTTGCCAAACTGTTTGCCTGTTGAGCTGAAGTCTTCAGGTTTCAGACAAGTTTATTCCGTTAAATATAAAATATGGACCTGATGTGTGGCGACTGTCAGCGGTGTGTATTCTATACTGTAGATCTACAGACTGTACGATCGAGAGCTGTAATGATTGAATGTACCTGTTGTGGGGTGACTGTCTGACTCGGTTGTTTGTTCTGCTGCTGTCTCTGGTACTGTCTCTGCTGCTTCCTCTGCAGTACTTGCAGCTGTTTGTCCTGCAGCTGTTTGTCCTGCAGCTGTTTGGCCTGCAGCTGTTTGTCCTGCAGCTGTTTGTCCTGCAGCTGTTTGTCCTGCAGCTGTTTGGCCTGCAGCTGTTTGGCCTGCAGCTGTTTGTCCTGCAGCTGTTTGGCCTGCAGCTGGAGCTGTTTCTGCTGGATGATCAGCTGTTGCTGGAATAACAACTGAGCCGAAGTTGTCTGCTGCTGCATCTGCTGTGTCTGTTGTTGCTGGAGCTGTTTGGAATGCTGTTGTGTCTGTTGTTGTTGTTGTTGTTGTGAGTGTGTCTGTAGTAGTTGTATCTGTGGTTGTTGTGCCTGCTGTTGTTTCAGTTGTTGTGTCTGTAGTATTTGTTGTGTCTGTTGTTCAACCTGTATCCGGGGGATCTGCTGCAGTTTGAGCAGGGTCTGCTGAGAGCACTGTGTCGGCTGAGCCTCGTCCACTCCCTCCATCCTTTCTTCTGTGTCTACCTCCTTCTTGACCCTCACCATGTCTGTGTTGGTGAGAGAGAGATGGAGGATGGTAGAGGCTTTGATGGGGGTGGTTTGGGCCTCCTGGGCATAACCGTTCACCACCACTCCCTGTACTCCCTCCATCTCTCTCACTGCTCCAGTCTGTTTCCCCTGCTCCAATTGGGAGCGCAGGTTCTCCACCAGCCTCTGTTTCTGCCTCAGCATGCGTGTCAGCTCCTCAATCTGCTTGTCCTTCTCCTGAAGCATCTGGTCCTTGTCCAAGGGGGAGGCCTCCATGGTTGCCCCGGCTAGGAGCTCCTGAGGTGGGGCGGCAGGCTGAAGCTCGGTGGGAGAATGACGGGACTGGGAGAGGCTGCAGGTGGATAAGTGACCCTGGTTCTCCTCTTTGATGGAGGCTGGGGAGTGGTGCTGTGGAGAGGGGTGCAGGCTGAGCTGGGTCAGGGGAGAGCTCACCATCTCCCCGAACACGTCTCCATTACAGCTGGTCTCGTCAGGGCTCATCACCGCCAGAGACCGTTCTGACGGGGTGGGGGAGACTGGAGGGGAGGAGCTCGTACTGCCAAACCTCAAAATACAGGCCGGAGCGGCACTCTGAGCCAATGAGAAAGCGGGTATTTTCCCTGTTGCCTCTCCTGAATGGTGGGTGTGCGGATTAGTTCCGGCCTGGGGGGGGGCAGGGCTGATGGAGCCAGCAGGTTGGGTTGAGGCGTGCGGTGGGGTTGGTTGGCTGGGTTTAGGGGTTACAGTAGCAGTAACACCAGCTCGATCTAAACCGTTCTGCTCCTGGTAGTTCCTCAGCCTCTCGATCAGATCCATCTTGGTGCCAGACACGGTCAGACACCGTAGTTTCAGCTCCTGTTTCAGCTCAGCAACCTGGAGGAGAGAAGAAGTACAGTTATGATTCTGATCCATTACATCTCACTCACTCACTCCATCCCCCCCTCCCTCCCTCCCTCCCTCACTCTCTCCCTCCAAAAGTGCATATCAATAGTCTAATGTGGTTCTCTTCTAATCTCCCTTTCTTTATCTACACTGATCTGAAATAAATACATTCCCAGTAGCTAGTGTCTACACACAAAAGTATAATTCTTTTTCTATGTATCCATCCACCTATCTACTCACTTTGAAGTCATCCAGGTTGGCTGGTAGCATCAAAGGTTTGGTCCCTCCCACAGGGGTTTGGCTCTGACGACTGGACCCATTTGGATTGGAAGGGGCAGGGGTCGTCGGGGGAACACTGCGCAAAAGGGAAGGGGCGGGGTTGGTTGAAGGTGGTTGCTCTGCAGGTGGTCTGAGGAGAGTGAAACAACAGATGAGTCAGTCCACACACACAGTCTTATGCAGCTAACCTTAAGGGGCCATACAATTCAGTTCAAAATCCTATTATTTTAACCCGTACCCTAACTTAAGCCTAACCTTAACCATAGCTTAGGTTTAGAATTAGGTTTAGGAGCTCGTGGGGACCAACAAAATGTCCCCAGTTGGTCAAATTTTTGTTTGTTTACTATTCTTGTGGGGACTCCCCACACTCACACCTCTTCCCGCCCACACTCACACCTCTTTCCCCCCCACACTCACACCTCTTTCCCCCCCACACTCACACCTCTTTCCCCCCCACACTCACACCTCTTTCCCCCCCACACTCACACCTCTTTCCCTCCCACACTCACACCTCTTTCCCCCCCACACTCACACCTCTCTCCCCCCCACAATCACACTTCTTTCCCCCCCACACTCACACCTCTTTCCCCCCACTCACACACACCTTTCTCCCCCCCATACTCACACCTCTTTCTCCCCCCCATACTCACACCTCTTTCTCCCCCCCCATACTCACACCTCTTCCCCCCCACACTCACACCTATTATCCCCCCCACACTCACACCTATTATCCCCCCCACACTCACACCTATTATCCCCCCCACACTCACACCTATTATCCCCCCCACTCTCACTCTCTTTCCCCCCCACACTCACACCTCTTTCCCTCCCCCACACTCACACCTCTTATCCCCCCCACATACTCACACCTCTTATCCCCCCCACATACTCACACCTCTTAATCCCCCCCACATACTCACACATCTTCCACCTCTTCCCCCCCACGCTCACACCTCTCCCCCCCACGCTCACACCTCTCCCCACCACACGCTCACACCTCTTCCACCCCACACACTCACACCTCTTCCCGCCCACACTCACACCTCTTTCCCCCCCACACTCCCACCTCTTTCCCCCCCACACTCACACCTCTTTCCCCCCCACAATCACACCTCTTTCCCCCCCACACTCACACCTCTTTCCCCCCATTCACACACACCTTTCTCCCCCCCATACTCACACCTCTTTCTCCCCCCACACTCACACCTCTTCCCCCCACACCTCCCCCCCACACTCACACCTATTATCCCCCCCACACTCACACCTATTATCCCCCCCACACTCACACCTATTATCCCACCCACACTCACACCTATTACCCCCCCCACACTCACTCTCTTTCCCCCCACACTCACACCTCTTTCCCCCCCCACACTCACACCTCTTATCCCCCCCACATACTCACACATCTTCCACCTCTTCCCCCCCACGCTCACACCTCTCCCCCCCACGCTCACACCTCTCCCCCCCACGCTCACACCTCTCCCCCCCACGCTCACACCTCTCCCCCCCACACGCTCACACCTCTCCCCCTACACGCTCACACCTCTCCCCCCCACACGCTCACACCTCTCCCCCCCACACGCTCACACCTCTTCCACCCCACACGCTCACACCTCTTCCACCCCACACGCTCACACCTCTTCCACCCCACACGCTCACACCTCTTCCACCCCACACGCTCACACCTCTTCCACCCCACACACTCACACCTCTTCCACCCCACACACTCACACCTCTTCCACCCCACACACTCACACCTCTTCCACCCCACACACTCACACCTCTTCCACCCCACACTCACACCTCTCCCCCCCCACACTCACACCTCTCCCCCCCACACTCACACCTCTCCCCCTCCCCACACACTCACACCTCTTCCACCCCACACACTCACACCTCTTCCACCCCACACTCACACCTCTCCCCCCCCACACTCACACCTCTCCCCCCCACACTCATACCTCTTCCATCCCACTCACACCTCTTCCCCCCATACACTCACACCTCTTCCCCACTCACACCTCTTTCCACCCCACACTTCTGTGGTGGCAATGAGTCTTTCCCCCCCACACTCACACCTCTTTCCCCTCCACACTCACACCTCTTCCCCCCCACCTCTCCTCCCCCCCACACCTCTTTCCCCTCCACACTCACACCTCTTCCCCCCACCTCTTTCCCCCCCACACTCACACTTCTCCCCCCACCTCTTTCCCCCCCACACTCACACTTCTCCCCCCACACACTCACACCTCTCCCCCTCCCCACACTTCTCCCCCCCCCACACTCACACCTCTCCCCCTCCCCACACTCACACCTCTTTCCCCCACACCCTCACACCTCTTTCCCCCACACCCTCACACCTCTTTCCCCCACACCCTCACACCTCTTTCCCCCACACACTTACACCTCTTTACCCCACCCTACTTACACCTTTTACCCCACACACTCACTTGGGTGGTGCTGGGAGGATGGTGTGGTAGTTATAGTGCTGCTGCTGCTGGTGGAGAATCTGCAGCTGGAGGAACAGCTGCTGCTGGTGGAGGATCTTGGTGTAGGTGGAGTCCAGCTGAGGGGGAGGCTCCCGGTCAGCCTTCTGGTCCGGAGGGATGTACTGGTGGTACTTGAGCTTCTTCACCTTGGGCTTGTTGTCTTTGGCCTTCTTAGGCCTCTGGGGGGGCCGCTCCAAACTGGGTTTCGACTGGGAGTGGTGGAAGAGTGGGAGATAGGGAGAGAGAGAGAAAGAAATAGTAAGTAAGATATGATTGCATGTATACACAAAGTATTACATTTAATTTAATACTGGACACAGGGGATGTCTCTCACCTTGGTCTGACCAGTAGCAGGGCGGGAAGCTCCCGACATCACTGTCCCATTGGTCAGCTTCTGTGGTGGCAATGAGTCTTGGCCATTCACCAACAGCGGAGGTGGTGGTGGGACCTGGGTAAGGAACTGAGAAAACTTCTGATTGGTCAGTTTAAGTGTCAATAATGGGACAACTCCTGTGATTACTTGTCTATGTAACTTGCAGGAATACCAGTGGCTATCTCCATTATGTGGCTATACGTACTGTTCAAAAATAAGACTTCAACCTACTAGCTGTGAGGGGGACATGTCCTTTTTCTGAGTGAGCATGTCAGAGGGGGACATCTGAGAGAGTGGACCCAGTGGAGAGTCGTGATTGGCTAGCGTATCCGGAGAAAATGCATCACTGCTGTCCTCGTCCAATGAGGATTCTCCTGCACCCTTTGGAGAATCTGAGAGAGACATTTATTAAACCTCTATTTTGCCATTCTTCTCGCCAAACAAATTATTGTCTCCAACAACAAGTTGATTAGTTGTGAGGTTGAGTCTCACTACAACAAACAACTGTATTTCAAAACAGAGGGAATAGTAATTGGTAATACGAAAAAGAGGCGATGGCCAAACCAGAATGACTAATGATGGAAGTGGTCACAGTCTCTCCAGCACAAGGATTTAGCAATAACAATGTCCCCACACCAGTCCAGTATTGTGACATTGATGCATTGCAAAGATAACATTTGAGGAACATTTGAATGTGAACCATGAAAAGTGATTAATTGAAGATAAGGGCGTTTGGGAGTGGTTGGGTACATTTGTCTAAGTGAGGGACTAATTCACCTGGCCAGTAAACGTGTTGCAGTGGACTGTGCACAGGAAGGACGCTCCTACCCAGTTGACTAAGGTGTTGTTGTGTACATACTGGAACTTAAGTTGTGTATGTACCCAGTAAAGTGTTGCAATGAGAAGTAGTGTTGTATACTTGATCTGTAATGTATGTTACACTGGACAATAAGAATGGGTACCTACCAAGAACAGAAGTGAGTGTTTCAGTGGACAGTGTGTGTGTGTGTATTGCAGTGGACAGTGTGTGTATTGCAGTGGACAGTGTGTGTTCATACCCAGTAGTGAGTGCTGCAGACGACAGTCCAGGTCGACAGGCAGGATGTTCTTGTGGATGAGCTCTATAGGACCAGGTCTGTGGGAGATCTTATCATTGAGGTCATCAGCCAGCCTGGCCCTCTTCAGCTGCAGCTGCTTGGCCTGCAGAGACGGCTCTGCTGACGTCTCTGCGTGAAGAGAGAAGAGGAACAAAAACACACAGTATTAGGCCGGTTAGATCAATTCTCTAAAACGACATTGGAGGCAGCTCCAATGATCACGCTGTTTAATCAGATTCTTGATATGCCACACCTGTCAGGGGTATGGATTATCTTGGCAAAGGAGAAACGCTCACAAACAGGAATGTAAACAAATCTTCCATACTCATAGAATTTTTTAGAAATAAGGTTTGTGTGTGTATGGAACATTTCTGGTATCTTTTATTTCAGCTCATGAAACATGGAACCAACACTTTACATGTTGCGTTTATATTTTTGTTCAGTGTAGATCAGCACAAACAGATGCGGTATATTTGGCTCACTGCCTCTAGAGAAGTAATGTGTGGGGGTGTAGTTCTGTGGTGATCTGCGAGGGGGCGCTGTGACTCACCCTCCAGTATGTGCATCCTGACCAGCTCTGAGCGCTCAGGACGACTCCTGATCTTCCTCTTCAGATAGTCCTCAGTCTGGAAGAGAGGAGAGGAGAGATGGATGAGAGGAGAGAGGGGGGAGGGAGAGGGGGGGGAAGAGGAAAGGGACAGGAGAGGGAGGGAGAAGGGAACAGTAGAGGGTAGGAGAAAGGGACAGGAGATGAAGAAAGAAGCGAGAGAGGGAGAGGATGCACTTCAACAAAGACTGCACTTGTTGAACTAAAAAGAGAAAATAAGTGATGGAGAGACTACTAGACTTACCCTGGCTCTCTCCAGATTCCTCCGCTGCTCGTGGAAGGCAGCCGGACTCTTCAGTGCTGCGGTGAGGGAAAGAGAGAAAACAATTAAGGAGAGGGAACGACCGTGAATGAAAACCCCAACAAATGAGTACAGAGCAAAGCACTAGTGGAGACAGTGTGAGAGCTGATACTGAGGAACACATGCACAAAGCAGAACTCTCTATATGAAAAAGTCACTGGCGTTCTATCCACCAAACAGTAATAACAGAAAACAGAACAGTATGTTTTTGTCTTGACTAGTAAGTGACCTGTTTCAGCAGAACAGTGAAGGAGGAACAGCTTGCTATAGTATAAGAGAGGTGTACGCAGGGGAACCCATAGAATTATCAATAAAGATGTGAATTACAGCACAGCCAGGATTTAAGGAGGACATGTGAAAGCTGAGAGAAAGTGATGGGTTGACTTTCTGAGAAAGACTGTCTACACTTATCACTCTCTTCAACTGTATGGGTCTTCAGCCTGCCCCCGTGTGTCACATCATTCAGAAGTTGGAAAACAAAGACGTGCGCACCAACACACACCAACACACACACACTGGATGGTTGAAGAGGATGTTGGAGGGACACTGAAGATTTCATCATCACCTTTTGCCCAATGTGAAACCTTAAATCAGCTCAACTGTCAAACAGTGACGTGTGTGTGCGTGTTTATTGAGGGACGCAATGCTGGCTTACGGAAGGTCAAATAAGAGGGTCGCAGACTGGCATGCCTAAATATTGGCCTGGGATTCCTGTGATGTAACTAATCAAATCAAGTCGACTTTTGCCTACAAATACATGCAAATGGATCATGGAGGATCCAGCCTTCTCTGAAATTCAGTCTGCTTTATAGCACCAACTGCAAATCCATGGCGTGAGCACATTACGGTCTATTAACTCTACAGAGCCTTGACGGTAAAGCAGTTCTGCTATAGCTTTGGGCCATCGTCATAAGAAGTCCCTTTTAAAGGGCTGGTTGGTAATGCCTCCTCCTCCACAAGAAGACAACCTGACCCTCAGTAATCTGGACTAATCTGGAATCAAGTCCTGTATGTCTGAGCCAGGCCACCATAGAGACACCTAGTTCTCCTGGCCCGTTGTTGTTGTGTATAAGACTGGGAGCACATGGGAGAGAGAGGCCCATTTTATGGCCAGGTTAGACACGTAAACAATATACCACAGCTAAGGACTGTTCTTAGGCACGACGCAACGCAATCAGTGCCTCTCTCCTGTAAGAAGTAGCCCATGCACTTCCTCCTACCAACAGCTGAACACTGAGTCTCCTCAGTCTCTTCAGCTGCTGAAGAGAACACATAACAGGAAGTGGACACAGAAGGGGAAGCTGGCTGGCCCACTTGATGATAACACCAACACCACAGAACATAACACAACACAAATTACAACAACACAATGCAAATTACAACAACAGAATAGGCCTGTCAGTCCAAGGGGACCAGGAACAGACACTGTACTGGTCAAGAACGCAGAGGGTGACATAGTATTATATTTGCTGGTCTAGACTCTAGAGATAAGAATAGAGAGTTTGGGCACTACTTACGTGGCATGATCCCTTGGCTGACCAGCTCCTCCCGGGTGCGTCTCTGCTGTAGTTTGAGCTGGAGGACTGCATGACAACAGAGAGAGAGGGAGAGAGGAGAGTCAGCAACTGCCAGCATGGAAACAACAACCACCTCTTCAAAACCAGAGTTTCAGTCCCAGACTGCCATCCTACACTGAACCGTCCATCCACACGGCAGAGAGGGTATCCTTGTGTCAACAAACACTGGAGTAGACAGCTAGAGCAGGACTCAATGGACAGAACCCACTCCCTCTCTCTTTCATTCTCTTTCGTTTCCTCCCTCACTCTGAAAAAAAGCTGTGGCAGAGGGCAAAGGGAGGGTGGAGTTTGGTGGCATTTATTACAAACTTCCTGTTTCTAAACTCTCGGTTGTTGATTGCGCAGTGCGCTTATAAAAACCCACACAGAATGTATGTGTGTGTGTGAGAGAGCGAAAGAGAGATAGAGGGGAAGATAAAGGGAGAGAGATTACACAGATCCACAAAGAATTTGAAAACAAACCCAATTGTGATAAACTCCCTTATGTACTGGGTGAAATACCACAGTGTGCCATCACAGCAGCAAGATTTGTGATCTGTTCCCACAAGAAAAGGGAAACCAGTGAAGAACAAACACCATTGTAAATACAACACCTATTTATGTTTATTTATTTTCCCTTTTGTACTTCAACTATTTGCACATCGTTACAACACTGTATATATACAAAGACATTCGAAATGTCTTTCTTCTTTTGGAATGTTTACTGTAATTTCTTCTGGTTTATTTCACTTTGTGTAAAGCCCCTTAAATTGAAAAATGGAATTGAGAGAGATAGAGGGGGGGGCTAGAGAGAGGGAATGAGAGATAGGGGGAGATAAATAGAGAAAGAAAGAGAGAGAGCAAGAGAGAGATGGGGGGGGAGATAAGAGAGCGAAAGAGAGCACGAAAGTGTGAGATAGAGGATATATAAAGTGAAAGAGATAAATAGGGGGAGCTAGAGAGAGATAAAGAGAGTGAAAGAGAGAGCCAAAGAGATATTGGGGAGATAGATTGTGAAAGAGAGCAAGAGAAAGATAGATGGGGAGATAGAGAGAGGGGAGATAAGAGAGCACGATAAAGAGAGCGAAAGAGAGATACAGATATGGAGAAAGCAAAAGAGATAGTGTGAAAGAGAGATAGAGGAGGAGAGAGAGTGCAAAAGAGGGAGTGTGAGAGCAAAAGAGAGATATTGGGGAAGATAGAGTGAAAGAGAGAGAGAGTGCAAAAGAGAGCAAAAGAGAGGTGGACATAAAGAGAGAGAAGGGAGATAAGAAAGCGAGATAAAGAGAGCAAAAGAGAGAGAGAGCAAGCGAAAGAGAGTGCAAAAGAGACAAATAGAGCAAAAGAGAGAGAGAGGTAAAGAGAAAGTGAAAGAGAGGGGGAGATAAAGAGAGGGGGTGACAGAGAGCGAGAGATAAAGACAGCGAGAGAGAGAGAGAGATAAAGAGTGCGAAAGAGATAGAGAGCAAGGAGAGATGGGAAGATAAAGTGAGCGAAACAGAGAGATAGAGGAGATAAAGAGAGGGGGAGAGAGGTGAGAGAGCGAGCGAACAAAAAAGAGCGATGAAGAGAGCGAAAGATAGTGTGAAAGAGAAATAGAGGAGGAGATGAGAGCGAAAGAGAGAGACAAAGGGAGAGCGAGAGATGCAGGCGGTAATTCTGTCAGCAGACTATTTTACCACTGCCATTCTTAGGTCGACCTATTACTATGCATTCCTCACAGCAGCCTGTATTATCAAGCCAAGCTATGGTATGCAATCCATCAATGTAAATAATGCAGAAAGAATTGTTGGTACTGCAAGTCTTGCAACAATTAAGGGAAGTAAGCAAGTCCTTGTCAGTCTTCCAGTCAGAACAACTGACCTGACCCCCAGTGGTGTAAAGTACTTTAAAATACTTTGAAGTACTACATAAGTAGTTTTTTGGGGTATCTGTACTTTACTATTTGTATTGTTTACAACTTTTGTTTGAAATGATTTATACTTTTGATAAATAAGTATATTTAGTAAGTACATTTACTTTTGATACTTAAGTATATTTAAAACCAAATACTTTTAGATTTTTACTCAAGTAGTATTTTACTAGGTAACTTTGAGTCATTTTATATTATGATATCTTTACTTTTACTCAAGTATGACAATTGGGTACTTTTTCCACCATTGCTGACCCCTAACCACCTAAACTACTTTGTGTTTGAGTGACACGAGATACACATCTCTTCAAAGGACACAGGCTAAGTGAGTGTCCTGCTTCCCTGTCCCTTCAGTCCAGACCTAAATCTAAATACTCTTCCACACCTCTCCTTTCCATCTATGTCGTCATTCCTTCTGGACCACTGACATCTGAAAGCAAGGGGTACAGTTGTAAGTTCCACCATGAACATCCCTCTGGATCTGCTGTAGTCATGGATGAAGTAGGACGAGGAAAATACTATTTATTAGAATACAGACCCCAGGCATCCACAGTTAGAGAGGAGAGAAGAGAGAGAAGATGAGAGAGAAAGTGAGAGAGAAAGATGAGAGAATGCAGAGTATAACCCATATTTATTTTCCCTTTTGTACTTTAACTTCTGTGAGTGTAATGTTTAATGTTATTTTTTATTGTTTATTTTACTTTTGTTTATTATCTACTTCACTTGCTTTGGCAATGTTAACATATTTCCTATTCCAAAAAAGCCCTTAAAATGAATTGAGAAAGAGAATAAAGATTAGAGAATGCAGAGTGAGAGAGAAGAAAGATGAGAGAGAAGATAGAGAGAGAGAATGCAGAGAGAGAGCAAACTAAAGCCCTAAACAGAGAGTACAGTGGCAGAATACCTGACCACTGTGACTGACCCAAATTTAAGGAAAGCTCTGACTATGTACAGACTCAGTGAGCATAGCCTTGCTACTGAGAATGGTCGTGTAGGCAGACCTGGCTCTCAAAATCAAATCAAATTGATTTATATAGCCCTTCGTACATCAGCTGATATCTCAAAGTCCTGTACAGAAAGACAGGCTATGTGCATACTGCCAACAAAATGAGGTGGAAACTGAGCTGCACTTCCTAACCTCCTGCCAAATGTATGACCATATTAGAGACACATATTTCCCTCAGATTACACAGATCCACAAAGATTTCGAAACAAACTGTTACGGATACAGGTATCCTGTGTGTGTATCCTGTGTGTGTGTGTTTCTTTTCTCTCCTTCTCCCCTCACAGGTGAAAATCATCACTCCCCAATCAGACAACAATCAACCCATCAATCAGAAGACACACCTCCTCCTGTTTCCTACCCTATCACAGTTCCTTCCCCATGGTTTAAAAACCCCATCATTTGTTTGCTCTAGAGCTCAATCTCTTTGTAAATGCCATGTTTGTAGATCTCTGTTTTTCGACTCTCTCTCTTTGTGTCTTAACCTCTCTTTTGTTGGAGCACCTCCAAATCACTTTGTCATCTCCTGTGAGTATTGTTTTGGTTATGGTGTTTGTTTGTTGCTGGTGGGAAAAGGGGGAAAACAAGACAAGTCGCCCATGGGCATACACTACCCGTAGGTAAACTTTGTTAAAACACACTAGTTAGAACTGGGCGGACCACCCACTGTATTTTTGGTTAGTTAGTTAGTTAGCTGTTGTTAAAGTAGGCTAGTCTAGCTTAGGGGTGTTTTTGCATATTTATTGTTTCTTTCCTTGGGTCCAGCTCAGCCCCTTTTCCTGCTCCCCCCATTACCGTGTGTTTATAAATAAACCCTGAGTTTGACGGTATTATTTCAGTTGTCGTGGTTATTTCGTTCACACTTACTTTGTCACAACTATAATTTGCATGAGATATGTTACGGGTCTCATTACCATCCCCCCCTAGACTGTCGGGCCAAAAGGGATTCGTAACACAAACCCAAGTTTTATCAACTCCCATATCTACTGGGTGAAATACCACAGTGTGCCATCACAGTGGCACAGTGGCAACCAGTTAAGAACAAACGCCATTGTAAATATAACCCATATTTATTTTCCCTTTTGTACTTTAACTATTTACGCATTGCTACAACTCTATACAGACAAAATATGGAATTTGAAATGTCTATTTTGGAACTTCTGAGTGTAATGTTTACAGTAAATTTGTATTGTTCATTTCACTAATGTTTATTATCTATTTCACTTGCTTCGACAATGTTAACATATGTTTCCCACGCCAACAAAGCCCTTAAATTGAATTGAGATAGAGGAGCGAGAGAGAATGCAGAGTGTGTGAGAGACAAAAGAACAGGGAGGAGGGCCAACAGTGTGCTCATGTGTCATTAGGTCTAATTAAATATGTCTGCCACTGTCACCAAAGGGCCTCCAGACCTGGCACAGCATAGCCCACACCTACTGTGCGTGCATGCATGCGTGCGTACGCACACACGGTTAAGACCGTTGGGCCAGTTACCAAAATGTCGCTGGTTCAAATCCCCAAATCTGACATTCTGCCATTGAGCAAGGCAATTAAGCCCCAACAACAACTGTTCCCAGAATGTCGATGACGTTGAATAAGGCACCCCCCCCACACCTCTCTGATTCAGAGGGGTTGGGTTCAATGCACAAGACACATTTCAGTTGAATGCATTCAGTTCTGCAACTGACTTGGTATACCTTCCCCTTTCCCACACACACATAGCTAGAAGTCTCCCTTATGAACTCACATGCGCACACACACTTGGCATGGCCGAACACTTAGCATGGCCATTGGAACAGATCTATTTGGAAAGCACAGTAATCATCCAATGACCTCACCATTTGGACATTAGCTTGATCATTACACACCACAACCAGGGAGTGGTCCCATACCAGGGATATGAGGAATGACCGAAGCCAATGACTTATTATGGTTCACGACACGGATCAATAAGAAATGAGCAAGAAGGGGATGGATGAAGCTTGACAGAAGTCTGGTCACCATACAGAACCAAACCCAAAGCTTGTGCTAGACAAACTTTTGAATAATAACATCTTGGGGTAGCCTACATTCTTTTAGTCTTCTAACCCCACCCACCTTCTTTTAGTCTTCTAACCCCACCCACCTTCTAGTCTTCTAACCCCACCCACCTTCTTTAGTCATCTAACCCCTCCCACCCACCTTCTTTTAGTCTTCTAACCACCCCCACCCACCTTATTTTAGTTGTCTAACCCCTCCCACCCACCTTATTTTAGTTGTCTAACCCCTCCCACCCACCTTCTTTTAGTCTAACCCCACCCACCTTCTTTTAGTCGTCTAACCCCTCCCACCCACCTTCTTTTAGTCGTCTAACCCCTCCCACCCACCTTCTTTTAGTCGTCTAACCCCACCCACCTTCTTTTAGTAGTCTAAACCCTCCCACCCACCTTCGTTTAGTCTTCTAACCCCACCCACCCACCTGCTTTTAGTCGTCTAAACCCTCCCACCCACCTTCGTTTAGTCTTCTAACCCCACCCACCTTCTTTAGTCTTCTAACCCCACCCACCCACCTTCTTTAGTCATCTAACCCCACCCACCTTCTTTAGTCATCTAACCCCACCCACCCACCTTCTTTAGTCTTCTAACCCCTCCCACCCACCTTCTTTAGTCATCTAACCCCTCCCACCCACCTTTTAGTCGTCTAACCCCACCCACCTTCTTTTAGGCGTCTAACCCCACCCACCTTCTTTTAGTCGTCTAAACCCTCCCACCCACCTTCGTTTAGTCTTCTAACCCCACCCACCCACCTTCTTTTAGTCTTCTAACCCCACCCACCTTCTTTAGTCATCTAACCCCACCCACCTTCTTTAGTCATCTAACCCCACCCACCTTCTTTAGTCATCTAACCCCACCCACCCACCTTCTTTAGTCATCTAACCCCACCCACCTTCTTTAGTCATCTAACCCCACCCACCCACCTTCTTTAGTCATCTAACCCCACCCACCTTCTTTAGTCATCTAACCCCTCCCCCCCACCTTCTTTTAGTCGTCTAACCCCACCCACCTTCTTTTAGTCGTCTAACCCCACCCACCCACCTTCTTTAGTCATCTAACCCCACCCACCCACCTTCTTTAGTCTTCTAACCCCTCCCACCCACCTTCTTTTAGTCTTCTAACCCCTCCCACCCACATTCTTTTAGTCTTCCAACCCCTCCCACCCACCTTTTTTTGTCTTCTAACCCCACCCACCTTGTTTTAGGCTGTGATAAGTTTGTCTCTCGTAGTCCATCCTCAAGTCTTGCTTGTCCAGCTCTTCCCCCATTGGAACATAGTCCAAGGGGGCGGGCTCAAAGGACAGGAAGTGGTTGGTGTCAAGCATTATTATTTAGACTTGCTATTAATTATCTTTGTAAACATACATTTTCATAAAGAGATGTCGTCGTTCAAGTCTTGAATGGACGCTGATATAGCGGTGGCCACCGATATAGAGCTAAAGGCAGGCGGGTCTCTAAAGAGGTCTCGTCTGCAATCGACGAAATCAAGATCGTATTGACTTTCCTTTCACCTACATCGAGGCAGGGAGAAGACGTTAGTCTTATTCATTGCTTGTCCAGATAATCAACCTTTGACAAGCACAGTCAGAATTTAAGAAAAAGTAGCTTGAAAATTCTATCAAAAAAGGGGATGTGATTCGATTCAAGAAAGCTTGTCATCTTCTGTCTTCCAGGTCAGAACGTCTATTTTCTTCTCTGTCTCTCCATCCTTCCCTCGTTTTCTCTCGTCGTGACAGTCAGCTAGAAACGATAGAGCTGCTCTACAAAGGTGTCCAATGAGACGGTGGAAATCGTCAGGGTAAAGCCAAATATGAAAAAGAGAGAGAACGAGGGATGAGAGAAAAAAGAAGGCAGCAGCAGAGGTGAGCCCAGAGAGAGACTGCTCTGCTTGCGGCACCTCAGTCACGACACGCGCGCGCACGTGGTGTTGTTAGTGATAGAGTTCTCCCGCGCAGCTGTTACCATTCATTCACAGTTACAATCTGAATCTATGCCCACAAACAGTACTGTACTAGTCAAATGTTGACACACCGACTCAAGGGTATTTCTTTATTTTTACTATTTTCTACATTGTAGAATAATAGTGAAGACATCGAAACAATGAAATAACTTTTTAAAAATAATCCAAAAATATTTTACCAGGTAAGCTTACTGGGAACACATTCTCATTTACAGCAACAACCCAGGGAATAGTTACAGGGGAGATGAGGGGAATGAATGAGACAATTGTAAGCTGGGGATGATTAGGTTACTGTGATGGTATGATGGACAGATTAGGAATTTAGCCAGGACACCGGGGTTAGAACACCTACTTCGATAAGTGCCATGGGATCTTTAGGGACCACAGAGTCAGACAGCCGTTTAGCGTCCCATCCGAAAGATGGCACCCTGCACAGGGCAATGTCCCCAAATCACTGCCCTGGGGCATTGGGATATTTATTTGACCAGAGGAAAGGGTGCATCCTAATGGCCCTCCAACACCACTTCCTGCAGCATCTGAGTCTCCCATCCAGGGACCGACCAGGACCAACCATGGTAAAAGTTAGTTTGTGGAATTGTTTCCTTCTTAATGCGTTTGAGCCAATCAGTTGTGATGTGACAAGGTACAGTTGAAATTGTAAGTTTACATACACATTAGCCAAATACATTTAAACTCACTTTTTCACAATTCCTGACATTTAATCCTTGTAAAAATTCCCTGTGGATATATTCACATTCTTAAGGGTCAGTTAGGATCACCACTTTATTTTAAGAATGTGAAATGATTTATTTCAGCTTTTATTTATTTCATCACATTCCCAGTGGGTCAGAAGTTTACATACACTCAATAAGTATTTTGGGAGCACTGCCTTTAAAATGTTTAACTTGGGTCAAACGTTACAGGTAGCCTTCCACAAGATGCAGCAATAAGCTGGGTGAATTTTGGCCCATTCCTCCTGACAGAGCTGGTGTAACTGAGTCAGGTTTGTCGGCCTCCTTGCTCGCACACGCTTTTTCAAATCTGGACACAAATTTTCTATAGGATTGAGGTCAGGGCTTTGCGATGGCCACTCCAATACTTTGTTGTCCTTAAGCCATTTTGACACAAATTTGGAAGCAATTTTGGAAGCATTGTCCATTTGGAAGAACCATTTGTGGCCAAGCTTTAACTTGAGATGTTGCTTCAATATAGCCACATCATTTTCATGCCTCACGATTCCATCTATTTTGTGAAGTGCACCAGTCCCTCCTGCAGCAAAGCACCCGTACAACATTTTATTTATTTACCTTTATTTAACTAGGCAAGTCAGTTAAGAACAAATTCTTATTTACAATGACGGCCTAGGAACAGTGGGTTAACTGCCTGTTCAAGGGCAGAACGACAGATTCTTTGTCAGCTCGGTTACTAGTCCAACGCTCTAACCACTAGGCTACCCTGCCACCCCCGTGCTTCACGGTTGGGATGGTGTTCTTCAGCTTGCAAGCCTCCCTCTTTTTCCTCCAAACATAACAATGGTCAATATGGCCAAACAATTCTATTTTTGTTTCATCAGACCAGAGGACATTTCTCCAAAAAAGTATGATCTTTGTCCCCATGTGCAGTTGCAAAGTCTGTCTTTTTTATGGCGGTTTTGGAGCAGTCCTTGCTGAGCGGCCTTTCTGGTTATGTCGATATAGGTCTCGTTTTACTGTGGATATAAATACTTTTGTACTCGTTTACTCCAGCATCTTCACAAGATCCTTTGCTGTTGTTCTGGGATTGATTTGCAATTTTTGCACCGAAGTATGTTCATCTCTAGGAGACAGAACACGTCTCCTTTCTGAGGGGTATGACGCCTGTGTGGTCCCATGGTGTTTATACTTGCATACCATTGATTTTACAGATGTGGTACCTTCAGGCGTTTGGAAATTGCTCCCAAGGATGAACGAGACTTGTGGAGGTCTACAATTTCTTTTCTGAGGTCTTGGCTGATTTATTTTGATGTTCCCATGATGTCAAGAAAAGAGGCACTGAGTTTGAATATAGGCCTTGAAATACATCCACAGGTACACGTCCAATTAGCTCAAATTATGTCAATTAGCCTATCAGAAGCTTCATAAGCCATGACATCATGTTCTGGAATTTTCCAAGCTGTTTAACCTCTCTGCGCACCGAACCCGTTAGCAGGATGAAATTCGACAACATATGGTGATCGCTACATAAATAGTAATATTAAACATTCATGAAAATACAAGTGTCTCACATGTTTCGAAAGCCTAGAATCTTGCTAATCCAACTGCGTTGTCAGATTTAAAAAAGGATTTACTGCGAAAGAATACGATGCGATTATCTGAGGATAGAGCCCCATAAAAAAAACTATTTCAACCAGCACATGCATAACAAAATCAAACTGCAATAAAATAAATAGTTTACCTTTGACGATCTTCCTCTGTTTGCAATCCCAATGCTCATTGTTACACAATGAATGGTCTTTTGTTTGATAAAATCAATTTTTAAAGCCTAACACGAAACATTTTGTGAACCGCTTGTGTCGTGAATTCCGTCTCACTCCATTTTCGACGACACATTCGATGTAAATACACACACTAAACGTGACTTTTCCAGTCATGTTTGGTTTCATTGCAATCAACTGGTTTGTTTGTAACACAACCAAACCTGATGGGTCATTTCGCGGGACGTATTGACTGAAAGAAACCGATTTGAAGACAACAAGTACAACGCATGTTACACAACAAGACAACAAGGAGCCACGCATGTTACGCACAGTGTTGTTTTGGTAAAGCGCATCTTCAGCTGTTTATATATCAATCAGTATGGCGACTAAGTCAGGGAAAGCTAAATCTAAGTCTAGATATACAGATGTACACACAATTTTAGAAGAAATTGATCGGGAAAGTGAGACAGAAATTTTTGGAGGACGATTCATTTAGCGATTCCCAAATGGAGGAATATTTTTCGAACGGAGAGGACATTGTTTTGGACTGGTAAGTTATTCTCATGCTAATGCCATTGTTTGAAATTAATAATATAAAATATTATTTGTGATTTTAATTTTTTTTGTAGCAATATATAAAAATGTAATGTGAGATGCGTGTGTCTGCCGCCCCACCCCCACATGAAATAGCCTACTTGAGGCTGTTGAGGGGAGGGCAGGCCCACAACAATGTCCAAAGTGAAATGGAGACAGTAGATACAGCTGGTCTGTCATAATATAATAAAGACAGTGGATCTAGCTGGTCTGTCATAATATAATAAAGACAGTGGATCTAGCTGGTCTGTCATAATATAATAGAGACAGTAGATCTAGCTGAAATGTCATAATATAAAATAGACAGTAGATCTAGCTGGTCTATAATAATATATTCAACCTTATGTTCCCTGTACTCTATATATATCTGTTTATTATACCTGTTGATACAGGGCTCATGTGAAACTATTATTTTATTTTATGTGAAACTATTCTAACTGAACATTTTCTTTCACAGTGACACTGACTCCGAATGGGAGCCCCCAGTG